>NW_013678026.1:2645-9624 GCF_000517525.1 Limulus polyphemus | reverse complement strand
GATCTAGTAAAAAATTCTCTCATTTCCACACTAACCATAGTTAGTTTTCAACTACAGGGATTTAGAAGTGTCGCTCGTGTGGTGAACCAATGAAGAGCAACTGAACCTGATCAAACATAGCATGTAAGCTGTTGTGAAATGGCTAGAAACGTCGAAGCTTTAAGAGTTAAAGTACGTTTCCCCAGACAAATGTACAAAGCAGGTTGTCAGTCACAGCATAAACAGACAATTTTTAATTTTAGGACTCCCCTGCATTGGGCCAAGATGTTTGACAAAGTCTTTGCTTTCTTTTACCATCATTATATCAATGATTTTAGAAAATTTCTGAAGATACTTCGTGGTGTATTAAAACCAGGGGCTACTTTCTTTGTTTTGTTATAGCTTAAACTCCTGCGATTTCTGTTTGGTTAGAGATGTCAATGAATGAAGAGTGGAAACAGAGTTTCATCGTAAGAATTTATATTTCTGATATTTTAATTAACATGAAACACATTTTTAAAAATAATTTGGCTGATGTTTATTTGCTTCAGAATTTTTGCGCATAGCAACTCAAATTTCATCTGCCCTCTGTCCTTCGAGAGAAATCGAACCATGGATGGTTAAATAATAAATAAAAATTTCAGCTGTAGCCGAACATGTTAAAACTACCCAACATACAATATTACGGAAAAAACTAGTTTTAGCTCAGCCTCGAAGTTTTATACCATTAGATATTAGAGAAACATTAGAAATAATGAAATATAAAAAAACAAGTATTAGATAGAGATGAAGGACCAGCAATTCATTACATTGATATATGACGAGATACATTATATATTTTTTTCAATTACACTAAGGAAATGTGTACATAACAATGAAGTAATGCGACAAGGGGGAAAAGTATAAAATAGTCTTGTAAGTTATTTCTGAGGATGACGTAGATCATGTCAAAACATGTACTTGTAGAGCGATATATTAAAGTGGAAGCCGTAATGTTTCAATAAAGTTTTTATTGTGTAAATATAAAACGTTGATTTTACTAATTTATTATAATTTAAAAAAATTGAACACAAGTGCCGGTAGTGCATATTTGAAGTGCTTTACTAATTTTCTTTTTGTTTTGGTTAATTTTAGAAAATTACCGAACTTTTGAACATTTATTCGTTAAAAGTCGAAATTTATTTGTAACTTTAGTTTTTTATGCTGCTGCATTCAATCTCATTAATGAAGTAATCAACTTGTATTAGTAAAAAAATATAAGTACTTTTTCTTTGAAATTACTCCTTATGTAATATGGATATTTTGCCATGTCGGATGGCATATTATGATTGGTTGCTTTACTCCTTTTTCGTGCCCATCAATATAACAAGGAAAACTCATTCTCCTTCTCGTTTTCTTTTTTACCAACAATCGTTTTCCATTTCATAAATTTCCTGCTTCTTGTTTTAGAAAGAAAAATTAAAACAATAAAACTTCAAATATTAGAACAAGAATTCGAAGTTTAATAAGCCATTTTGTTCTTTTGATTAAATTTTTTTTTTCAAGGATGATATTAACTGATGTAAATAGTAGTCAGAAAGGTTTTTGCGGCAGAAAGAAGCACGAAAATTATTATAAAGCAGTCTTGTAAATCGTGTAATAACCGAAAAAATATTACATTTCTCGTTTAGCTACGTAATTCGGGTAGAAAATCTTAGTTAAACGGTCAAATTGAATTTATTTCGACTAGTGAATATAGAGTAACCAAATAAATGTAAGCAAAGATAAACAATAACTGGTTAGTCAAAAATTCATCGCAAACTTAATATTTTCTCACAGTAAGAGATATTTTAATCACTCACAGGTTTCCATGAGTCAGCTTTGCCAGAAGAAATCTTTAAACAAATGCCATTGGAAACTTTCAACAAATTCTTGGAAGACTATAGGAAAGCTTTTCAGAAATGTGAAGTAACTTCCAATGCTGGCGGAACTGTTACCATTCCGAATATTTTTCTCGATATGTTTCTTTAGTCTAAAAATTCAAGTTGAATGCTGTTAGCATGTCTTACACAATATACTCCTAAACTAAAATTCAT
This sequence comes from Limulus polyphemus, assembly GCF_000517525.1. NCBI lineage: Eukaryota > Metazoa > Arthropoda > Merostomata > Xiphosura > Limulidae > Limulus > Limulus polyphemus. Next base: position 7,570 of record NW_013678026.1, on the reverse strand, counting down.
TATCAGATAAAATCAAGACTAACAATAGATGCTACAGATAAATTGAGTTATCGGTTAATCTGATTTTTCCAAAATAAAATAATAATATAATCTAATAAATTTCTTAGTTGTAAAACATACTGAGCATTACTAATTCTATGACAATAAAATAATAAAATAACTTTTTAAATAATGCTTCTGTAACTCCATTACACACAGTACCAAGGCACTAGGAATAACTCTTGTGTATACAGAGATATTGTTATTCCTTCTTCTAAATACGTTCGTGTACTGCTCACGGGTTCTATCTAGCCAACGTCAGATAACTCTCCAACAGAACATCATCTCACATATTCCATAGGCCAAATTGATGGATAATTTCAACAGAATGTATATTCCGTCCATCAATATTATGACTGCTCCTTTGTCAACCAGGAATTCAACCTGTTGCTCTTGTGCCCTCACAGGGATTTCCCAAGTTCCGCCTAGCCCTGAGAGAGCTGAGCAGACCATTAAACCCTTAGATTCAATCACTTTAATGGGTTTCCCAAGCCAGTGTTCAGATCTAACTTTGGCTCTGTCAGTTTTTCAGTGTATTTGCTACCGCATACATTGCTTGCTTCTGATTGTCATCACAGTTACAGAAAACTTTGTATGGGCATAGTGTATTGGCCGGCATCTACAGAGCCCTCAGATATAGCCAATAATCCGCTTGTTTTGTTAATCAGCAAAGCGTGGACAGTTCATTAACCAGTTCACCACCAGTCCACAAATAAAGGACAAACTTTACTACTCCCATCCTGCACAACTTCCAGGTGGACACATCATCAGCATTGGCCGAATCATGTACCCCTTGTGCAGGCCTAAAAAGCCCTGCCCATTAACATGAAATCAGTGTGCCTGCAGAGCCCATGTTGTGTGGGTAGCCAAAATTGAATAAGCAAAATTTTAAATTCTCATATTAACAAAAGTAGGTACCAAACATGATATCCTTTCATATTATATTTGGATCACATGTTCACATGCTAAAACTGCATAGAAGTCATAGAAACAAAATATTCTTTAAATTATTATGTTAACGCAAAGAGGTAGCAAATATATTACATGCTTGCATATCACACTGCTTCACGTAGAAAGCTACAGGATATAGATTATTCCAGTTAACATACTTCACAAGATCTTAGTTTATCGTGAGAGTATTTGACGATTTTAGAAACTGACTATATTTCCTTTGTGTTAAGCATTAATATTTACTCCCAGTAGCTCAGAAGTAAATCAGTGTTCTTGTAACCCAAACAGTTTCGATCGATACATTGACGACCCTGGAAATCATAAGTGGACCTTGGTAAAAATACTAAAGTAAAATACCCGCACATCAGTCTGGGGTTAGTCATGCACCAAACAGTTAAAAGCTGTAATTTTTAGATAACACACAATAATTGTGAATCAGTACCAGACATTTTATTTGTTGCTTTGATTATTCTAAGTACATGTATAAATATTATTTTATGTTAAAAATAAAAGCAGGAAAAACGTTTAAAATGAACAATAAAACCTTCTTTGGCCAAAGGCCAATATTAAAAGACTCAACGAGTTTCGGTAACTTATAGTGTTTTAATGTTGGCTGTGGAACACTTATAGCTACTATTTTGCATTTTAAACATTCTTCCTGCTTTTATTTTTATACGTTTTGCCCACGTTGCCTTGATAATTAATTTACATAAAGAGATTTGTTGAATTTGGTTATCTTTATAGAGAGATTTTCCTTCTGCTTTGCCAGCCATTTAAGGACCTATTTATACCAATAATTTATTGTGTAGCTGTACGCCAAAAAAGACAAACATACGAAACTATAATATATTTTATAAAGTTTAATTCTTTTATGTCATTGCGATTTGTGGAGAATAGAGATTTAGAGCTGTTTTGTAGCGAATTGAAACGTTGTTGTAAAACATAGCTTTTGTTTTCCCCATATTCGTTTTAAACATGACCTCGTATAGAGAACAGAAATAATGAATAAATTCTTTACAGAAACTATCCAAGTGTTGAGTTAATAAAACTACAGAATTACTAATAGATTTATGGTAATTTGAGTTCACAACAATCTGCATAAAATAGATTCTCATAGAATAATTTTATGAAAATGTACCTCTTATAATTCCTAATATATAACTTGATTAAGCCCGAATAGAATCAGTTTTGAGTAAATATTGTGATATGATAATCTGTAATAATAAAAAGACGTGTCCGTGTGTGACCGTCATAATTCCAAGAGGAACGAACCTAGAAACCTGAAATTATGCACACATACTAAGTGGATCATGAGGGCGTGCACCTGCTTATTATTACTTATTCACCTGCGAGCGAGCGTATATGTTTATAGGGCAAGGTAAGGAAACACCACATAGAAAAGAATATGTGGCTGCTGAAATTTACACTCATACTAAGTGGACTCTGGGTGCTTGCATTTGGGTGTTACTTATCTTTTTTAACGAGGAAAGCAAGCTAAAACCACATAGAAAAGAAGTGATTCCTTATATAACAACTTGTAATATATTGAAAAGCCAATACGTTCTGGTAACAATGCGTTCTAACGAATGGCTTTTACTTCAAGTTACTTAGCAACAAAAGTACAACCTAATATTGTCGTTAGTTTGTAATTAAGCACAAAGCTACACAATGGGTTATCTGTGCTCTGCCCACCACGGGTATCGAAACCCGGTTTCTAACGTTGTAAGCCCGCAGATATACCGATGTGCCACGGGGGGGGGGCATTGTTGTTAGTCTATGTACTGAAAGTATAAAATGAAATGTATACACTATAGTATCTAAATTAAAAGAAAAATAAACTGGATATTTTGCTACATTTTTTTAGCCTTAGAGTACTTTAGAAAACAGCTATTTATTTTAATGATATTTCTACTGAGCAAATTCTAATAGAAATCTGAACGAAATAGTTTCTTTATGAGTGACGTTTCTATATTTGCAGTAATAATCGTTTTATAAGATAGAGAATTGCAAAAAAAAAAAAATTTTAAAATATGAAAACGTGTATGGGCAGTACTGAATGAGTGAGCCCCCCGTGGCACAGAGGTATGTCTGCGGACTTACAACGCTACAATCCGGGTTTCGATACCCGTGGTGGGCACAGCACAGCTAGCCCATTGTGTAGCTTTGTACTTAATATATCACCAATGTTTTTAATAAAAACAAATCTCTTTAATGAACGGAGACTCTAAATTAAGAAATTAACAAATATTTTTTCCAGTTTGGCTACAAACACATCCCGGTACTTTAATATTAACCACATTAGTTTCTAGTGAAGGAACAGGGTTATCCAGTCCGCCGATGCGGTACATATCTCAGCCAATGTCGATGGGTTTCAATATTCACGTGAAAAATAAAGGTTCGCCTGAAGGACGTAAGTTGGAAAAAAATATTATTAGGCCTTTTTAGTAGGTAAGGCAATATGATATGCAGACATACCATGTGTTTGTTGCCAACTCCTTCTATTAATATAAAAAATTGAAAAATATTTCATTTTCAACAGTTTTGGTATACAGAAGTAGATCAATTATGATATTAAGGCATATCATAGTAATTTTAAACTTTTTTGTTTTGCCTGCTTCTATACAGTTACAAAACATAATTTTATCATGATATTTTTAATGCTTTTTACAGGATGGTTTTATAAATTGACTAACTTTTTTTCATGTTTAGCAGTATTCTTAATACTGTATTCACACTTGAAAAGAAAACTTGAAATTAAAACCATTCATTTGATCGAGAAACTCTTAATGTGCTTTTCACCGATTAAATAAACTTTATTTGCTACCTACAATTTGAATTTACTCTCAAAGTCTTTAAGTTAATAAAGATTACCTGGAATCTTGACCAATATTCCAAAAACTATAGATCTACACCACATTCTAAGTTTGAAGATTACACTAACAGGAAGGATGTATACTGAAACTACACAAACTCGTGATAATGTTTTGTAATATACCGGCCTTTTATCACAACAGTATGTCTTCTAAATAGTTCCTGTGACCAAAGTTGGTCCATATTTCTTTGTCTTCCAATGCCAAAAGGGTTGAAGGGATATCCTCGTCTTGGAACTTCTGAATGCATAATCTGAACACATCTTTATGATCTGAGTGTATGAAAAATTTGCTTCGAAAAAATGTACTACATACTTTTCTCAAGAGCGACCAACTTTCGGAGGCATCCAACTTCTTACATAATACGAAACAATGTCAGAATGTGGTTCTCCATCACGACTTTATATCGCCTGTGGCTGACATGCGCCTTGTTTATTTGCATGATCAAAATTGTTTTAACATAATGTACACAACCTTCCGTATTCTATTATAATATCTTGGTTACAAAATTCTAATAATTTAACATTTCACTAAAATCCTTTTTTCTGGTGAGTTTTCCCTTCTTATCAAAAATAAAATTCTCAAAACGAATGTTAGTTTTCAAAATGGCTATGAAAATAATTCATTGAATAAAATAAAGTTTTTCTTTCCAAAATTCTGTCCGTTGGTGGGCGATTGGTAAGTTATGGACTTGCAATGCTAAAATGTGGGTTTGGTTTCTCGCAGTGGACAGAGCACAGATAACTCATGTGAATTTGTTTGTCTCTGGATTCCTGCCTCAGGTTTGGAGCTAGCAAGCGGACACGTGGTAGTCCGTTGGTGTTCATAATTATATGATGTAGCATTCCTACCAATAGATTAAGTACTTAAACTCACCCATAATAACTTTAAGAAATATTTTTCGCTGCCACTGAACCCAAATCTAGTATCACTTATGGTCATAATGACGCACCCGCTTCGAGATCCTAGAAGCACAGTGTTTTAAGTTTTTTTCATACACCTACTCATAAACTATTGGGAATAAACTGCACACGGGTAGGTGTCCCAACAGGGCTTTAGTTTGGG
>NW_013678026.1:0-1838 GCF_000517525.1 Limulus polyphemus | reverse complement strand
GAGTGATGCTAAAAAAATCAAGTCAATAACAACGTTTAAAACGCGCAATAACAAGTTTGTTGACAACGATCAACATTATAAGACCCTAAATATCCTCTAGCTAATCAAAATGCATGCATTTTATTTTTTAATGCACGTCACAGTTTAGAATGTCGGTCAGATATTTAAGCTGGTCGTATTTGATTCAATTTACATATTAGATCGTGTATTTGGAGCGTGAATGAAAGTCATCAGACTGTACAGCTTTAAAGTAAGTAGTAATTAATCTTTTATTCAAGAAAAGTGAGAAACTATTAAGACTATTGTGTAAATTTTAAGGACTCACTTTTAAAAATGAAAAAACATTTTAGTTGAATAGTTGTTGAGTCTGTTACCATGCGATAGCATTCGTCATAATTTAAATATTCTATTTTTTATTTAAAAATATTGTGTACGCAGAGTAAGTTGTACGGACATACATAACAACCACTAAACGTTAAAAACATGAAAACAATATACACAGATGCACAATAAGTCTTTTTTGTTGTATTCTAAATGAAATTTTACCCGTTCTAATGTTCGGCCTTTGATACTTAGAAATACAATGAAACCTGCATGACTATAGATTGTCAAACACTGTCACTATTGTTTCTAGTAGAGTATATTCTTAATGTTACGGATCTATCCTCGGTTCGTATAAACATTAAAAACTATATCAAGTCTCACTAATAAGATAATTTTCATGCTTGTTTGTATTTACTCACTCAGAATCACAATTATTTTCTGCAATGCTATCCTCCGGTGGCTCAAATGTCAGTCTGACAATCCTGGGGTTTTAATACCTGTCAGGAGAAGGGTACAAATAGTTTTTTCTGCAGTTTTGAGTATAGAGCAAAAGAAAACTGTCGCAATGCAAATGTGAAACTGACTCAATTTCTAGCAATATTTACACCAGAAACGCTTCAAATTGAAATACATAAAATAAACAATTATTTTGTATTAATATATAACGGCTTGTATAAATTACATTATTATTCATATTCAACTTAGTAAAACTATTTTGAGGTATAATGTGGCAAAACTGTTTTGACAAAATTAACTTCGAGTCGGGTCAAATATGTCCTTCGTAGGTATGTTAATATTAATATAAGCTAAAGATTCACAGAAAAAAAACTCAATACTATGTAAATATTATTAACATAACGTTTTGAAACAGCGGAAGTTTTTTCTTTTAGAATGAATTCAAAACCAGCCCAGTATTGTTCGAATAGACCTAAAAAAGATTTTAAGTGGATGGATTCAAGAATAGCACATTACGTCTCGAAAATGACCGACTCTAATTGGGATATTGTTTTAGACTTTGGATGTGGCGCAGGTAACATCACAAAAAACATACTTTTATCTCACTGTCCAAACGTCACCAAGATTATTGCTGTTGATATTCAGCCAGCATTTGTGGACTTCGCCAAGGAAACATTCGGTCATGAAAGGATTGAACACATGGTTTTGGATATAACAGAAAAGTAAAGTGAAAATTGTTTTCAGATATATATAGATAGCCATATATTTAGATATATATATATGATTTTTTAAGTTACGTTAAAGCGGTGGTTTTATGAAAACAAAACTGTTTTTTTTTATTTCAACCATTTCAACTGATATATATTTTTAAAATAATTTACATTTGTTTTTATCTACCAACTTTTATTTTTACATCTCTAATAGTAAATCTCGGTGCACAGAAATGAAAGCCTTTATAAGAAAACAAGCTATTCTTATCAAAGTAAGATGTAAGTTCTATTTTGCACATAATCCACTGCTAATACAGATCTGAAAGAATTATTGAAAAGTAACTTTAA
>NW_013678025.1:10701-11653 GCF_000517525.1 Limulus polyphemus | reverse complement strand
TATGTCTGTTTCATCATTATCTACAATAGTATGTCTGTTTCATCATTATCTACAACAGTATGTCTGTTTCATCATTATCTACAACAGTATGTCTGTTTCATCATTATCTACAACAATATGTCTGTTTTGATCATTATCTACAATAGTATGTCGGTTTCATCATTATCTACAACAGTATGTCTGTTTTATCATTATCTACAATAGTATGTTTGTTTCATTATTATCTACAATAGTATGTCTGTTTTATCATTATCTACAACAGTATGCCTGTTTTATCATTATCTACAATAGTATGTTTGTTTTATCATTATCTACAATAGTATGTCTGTTTCATCATTATCTACAAATAGTATGTTTGTTTTATCATCATCTACAACAGTATGTCTGTTTTATCATTATCTACAATAGTATGTTTGTTTCATCATTATCTACAACAGTATGTCTGTTTCATCATTATCTACAACAGTATGTCTGTTTCATCATTATCTACAACAGTATGTCTGTTTTATCATTATCTACAATACTATGTCTATTTTATCATTATCTACAATAGTATGTCTGTTTTATCATTATCTACAATAGTATGTCTGTTTTATCATTATCTACAATAGTATGTCTGTTTTATCATTATCTACAATAGTATGTCTGTTTTATCGTTATCTACAACAGTATGTCTGTTTTATCATTATCTACAATAGTATGTCTGTTTCATCATTATCTACACCAGTATGTCTGTTTCATCATTATCTACAATAGTATGTCTGTTTCATCATTATCTACAATAGTATGTTTGTTTTATCATTATCTACAATAGTATGTCTGTTTCATCATTATCTACAATAGTATGTTTGTTTTATCATTATCTACAATAGTATGTCTGTTTCATCATTATCTACAATAGTATGTTTGTTTTATCATTATCTACAATAGTATGTCTGTTTCATCATTATCT
>NW_013678025.1:7118-9932 GCF_000517525.1 Limulus polyphemus | reverse complement strand
CATCATTATCTACAACAGTATGTCTGTTTCATCATTATCTACAACAGTATGTCTGTTTCATCATTATCTACAACAGTATGTCTGTTTCATCATTATCTACAACAGTATGTCTGTTTCTATCATTATCTACAACAGTATGTCTGTTTCATCATTATCTACAACAGTATGTCTGTTTTATCATTATCTACAATAGTATGTCTGTTTCATCATTATCTACAATAGTATGTCTGTTAGCCCAATAAAATTTTACATTTTATTTATTTATTTTTTCATGATCAAGAAATTTAAAATTTAATTTTGATCTGCGCTGAACCTATGTATTGTTATTTTTTAAACTCGTAAATGGAAATTATGATCAGAAAACGTTCATTAAATTAATCCTAATGGTTTATGTGGGAGTGTAACTTTTGCCGGAAGTACTATATTTTTTATTCGAAATAAACTCAACTTTGTACACTTGAAGTCAGAGACTTGAGTAACGTTATCAGTGCTTATAGTCTCGAGTTGACAAAATTTTCCCCTAAAACCTAATTTATAACATTTGTGATTTCTACCTCACTATACAGTAACCTAAATTTATTTAGATGTGTGAATAATATTATGACATTACGCCTAATTTATTATTCTATATTATACAGCAGACCAACTGTTTAATGATTATGTTACTTTTTTTTCACGAAATGTATTGAAAATATAATTTGTGTGGTAGAGGCCTAATATATTCCTTGATTAGTAGCCCCCTCTGCTGTGAACTGCAGTTTCGCTTATTCAAGGTCATTAGCACAGGCTGGCTTCTTATATTGATAATATTGTTGCGTCATCGAGTCACATGACTACTGTGACGCAACGTTTCTAGAACTATCATGTACTTTGGCGAATGCTCTAGTGTTTGCTAGATGGGGTAGGCGGGTATCTATAAGAGGGGAAAACGTGACGCGGGAGATTGTTGTAATGTGTGTGTAGATAGTGAGTAAATGAACTAGCAGTCAGAAGTATTATTGACGTTCGTTGTTATAGCGTTTGTTTAGCGCGATTGTTGAAGTTGAGTGTATCGGTAAAGTTATATTCGGAAAGAATAAACCAGTTTTATTAACTAAAGACTTGTGTCGTTAAAATTTCGGAACAAAGTTACGGAAAAAAATCAATTAACAAACGGAGACGTAACAATATGTATATATAACACTTTCGCTATTTTTTATTATGACAATATAGCACGTGTCTTTGAACAATTATTTCAAGGTAAGTTAATCTAATTTTTTCCAAACTCAGAAGAAATGTCAATCATATTTCGAAAATTAATCAGGCGGGAAAACAACTTTCCAGAAAGTACAAATGTTCAAGCTGTCACGTGAAAATATCACAGATCGTAATATACCCTAGTAGAGAATAACCATTGTCAGTGAGTTATAATCCAACTGTTTTACGGGATAATTTAACTCGTATAATAATACGAAAGATAAATATTGATTATAAGTGTGCGATGAGTCTTCAACAGATTCTTTCGTAAAATTGATTGTAGGGAATTATTTGCCTTATTAAACGATGTTGAAAAGTTCTTTAAAGAAATATAAAGTTTTTATTTTACATAAAATGATCAGTACCTGCGGGTCTAATCCTCTCTAACCTATTACCGGGCCTCTTAGGACGTCGTGGGAGTGTTGTTACGCGAGGGGGTTGTCGTACATTTATGGCGTTCCTCCCTGAGCAACAAACTACTGGAAGATTTTCCAACCAATTACATATTTTGGGATGTATTCCTTGAGCGATTTTTGCCAAAGCTACAGGACAGTTGTTTATGGTAACGCACCTTCCACGGTCTCCGTTGAAGAGGCGACAGAACTGCTGGCTTTCGTATGGAAATCTCCATCCACTTCTCTGACCTGTTTGCACATATTCACAAAAATTATTACAATTTGTGACAACGTGCTTTATGATTTCTTTGGGGTAAACATAAGATAATAGATCACAAAATATCCAGTCCTTGGTTTTCATCTTTATTGCAAGACAAAGTAGCGTGTTTGCTAAATTCGAAGAAATATTTCAGGAACAACAACAACAAAATTAATATGGTTTGTAAGTGAATATTGCGGACTTTCATGAGTCATTTAAACTAAAAACTTCATTTATGTACATATTTTATACACTGGGCTATTATTGCTCCTAAACCAGTGTTAACTATTTTAAAGTATCTACAGCTGAGTTACCACGTAAAACTTTCTTTGATTACGTTACACAAAAGTGGAATGAAAACCTAACATTCTACATACAGCTCACATATTCAACCATTTCACATGTGTAACCAAATATCAAAATAAACCAGTTAACATAGTAATGTTGCTTTGTTTGATTGTTTTAAAGCAAAGCCACATTGAGATATCTGCTGTGTCCACAGCCGGGATTCAAACTCCGGATTTTAGCATTGTGAATCTGTAAACTAGGGGACAATGATGATGGAAGTTGATTTGATTTATAACGGTAATATACTACAAATATCTTTCCATAAACCGTAATATTTATAATATATAAAGTTAAATTAAATTGTTATTCAAGTTTAACCAACATGTGTAATGTTATACATATATATAGTCCGTATTAGCTCACATATCTAAGTATTGTTGCGTCAGCGAGATCACGTGACTATTCTCACGCCTTCTGCTTTCTAGAACTATCCTGTACCTTGGCGAATGCTCTAGCATTTACTAGATATAGGGTAGTCTGGTATATAAAAGAGGGTGATAACGTGACGGGACAATAATGTGTGTGTGTAGACAGTGAGTAATTGATCTGCAGTCAGAGAGTATTATTGAGCACGTT
>NW_013678025.1:1538-7108 GCF_000517525.1 Limulus polyphemus | reverse complement strand
CGTAAAGTTAATTAACAAACGGAGACGTAACAGTATTATTGACTCCTAACGTAACCAGATGCCGCCTAATATTTCAGTTTTATTTGTCTTATTTGTTGTTCAGCGCAAATCAACATAATGGGCTATCTGTGCTCTTCCCACCGCGGGTATCGAAAACCGATTTTTAGCGTTGTAAGACCTCAGACTTACTGCTAATCCAATGATGGGGGGCATTTCAATTAGAAAACACTTACAAAAGAAATTCATATAACAATATGTGTATAGAGTGTGCATATTTTTCTAAACAAAACTATAGGCTTACGTCATACTACTCTATGAACGGTAACACAAATAACGACGTCAGACAACTAGATCTGAAGCACACCCTCGTGGTGCAGTTTTCTCTTTCAAAGCTTAACACTCATATTCCAGTTGACAAGGAACAACATATTTAACTTACCACACTGCACAAAATCTAAAAAATTAACTGTGAGTAAAATCTAATTCCAAATATTAAGATCTACATAAGCCATATTTTTAATCAAGTATTTCCTTGTAACAGTACAACATCCAATCAACTGCCCATACAAAAATTAAAATGCTTATACAGCAAGTAGCAAAATCAATAAAAGCCTTGTTGCTGTAATTGGTTATCTTATGACTTATTAGATGTTTTCTTTGAATATAATACATGTCAAAGGCTTTGTGCCGCTCAACCACACTCGCAAAACCTAACTAATACCCTCCCAGTGGCTTAGCGGTAAATTTTCAGGCTCGTGAAGCTAAAAATCGTGTTTCGATACTCTTGGTGGACAGAGCACACATAGATCATTGTGCTTAACAACGAACAAACCAAACCTAACTAAGCAAAATAAATATTTTCAGGATTATACTCATCGTCTTCTAAATACGATGGTACTGGACTGTCAGCAGTTCAACGTGGGGTGACAAAATGCTTCTTGTTCGAGACTTTCCAGTAACATCAACTGCAGGTATTTTGTATCTTCCAGGTTTTAGTACAGGCTGTGTTTTCATACTTTTAGAATCTCACTATTACAATCCATCTTAGGAAAGGGATTTGACAGAGAAGTATTTCTGTTTTCACTTGACTCTATTTGATGGTATCCCAAATATTAGAGACGTTAGACTTGTCCCTTTCTGATCTCATCAATTCATAACTATAATGTAAAAACACTTCTCATAGTTCATGATTTAACATTTTCAGCAGGTAAACTCTATTGAAATTTTTTTATCACAAATGTCTGATATGTTAGCGAAGTTTATCAGCAAACCGTAATTTTTTACAAGCAATTGTGCGACAAGATGAACTCGTCTTCTGTGTCTGCGACATAGATGTTGTGTTGTACGAGTGTATTGAGAATTTCAGTGGCAGAAACTTAATTACAAGTTGCACTTCGTATCAGTCCAGTTATTGTTCTATCGGAGAGAGCAATGCCACAACCTTTGTTATAGATTCAGTGAAAATCAGGATATGATATGATTATTTATTTTTCTCTCCCAATTCATATTTTCCGTGATTTTCAACTGAGCTTCTTCAACACTACCTCATCCTTTTGTGTTCCGTTAAAGATACTAGAATAATCTATTAAACTTTTTCTGTTTTGTCATCATTTTCTTGTCTAAAGTAAAGGTTGTACTTTCTTCATCAACTATAACGATAACAACTTTCATTAAACTATATTTGACGTGATTGGAAACTTGTAGTGTAACGTTGCTGTTTCAGAATCTTTAGTAAGATGGCTTATGTTATCAAACTTGAAACAAATTTATAAAACATCCAGTGTACTTCAGTTATTTCGTTTGGAAATAGAAACTATTCAGGAGTGTTCATAAGAAACGCTTGTTATATTTCTTTGTTTATATTCCTTTATTGATTTCATCCACAATTACAGATGATCTCATACCTCAGAAACACAGATCCTTTATTGATTTCATCCACAATTACAGATGATCTCATACCTCAAAAACACAGATCCTTTATTGATTTCATCCACAATTACAGAGGATCTCATACCTCAGAAACACAGATGCTTTATTGATGTTTCTCATTCAAACATATACATACTCAAGATTCGTGAAGTTCAACGTTACCAACCTTATCTCGCAATCAGGGGGTTGTAGTTTTAAATCCTGATAGTAATATACATTTCTTTTTTGTTGTTGTTGTTGTTGAAGAAATTGGATATTCTAATGTGCTAACTCTATTTTTTTATGGTAGTCAACTCACTAAGTGGTAATTTCAGCTTTGAAGTATTTGTATCGTCTTTCTAGTGGTTGGTTACTTTGTTAGGAACTCCATCTACCTCACATACATGGTTGTATAATACTTTATGTATTTGATTATTAAAAATAGACTGATAACGTAGTATATCACGAGATTTTTCAAACACTATGAATAAGGACATAGTAATGTATTATAGTTAGTCTCAAGGATCTCTCTCTGACCTTCATGATAAGGCAAGATAGTAGGAGTACAATTATGAGGACTGTATTTTGACTGAATGCCTGATGTTTTATAACATATACAAAAAGAATCTATTAGCAATGGCTACTTAAAGGAAATATGTATGCCACTACGGAACGTGCCACTGGTGAAGGAGAAAGAAATATTCAAATTCTTCGTTTTAATAAACGTATCTAATGATAAAGCTGTTGTTACTTAAGCCTACCATGAAACATAATGATATTGCTTTTCAAATCCCCAATGTACACACTATGACTTCTTACAATTTGATATCCTTGATAGTTAATATCATCCTAGCATAAAGTGCTAACAGTGTAGATTTAGTTTTTCAGTTGCGATACTTATTTTTAATGGCCATAATTAAATGATTGAAGTCAAAAGCGTTCACTAGACTAAACAGGAATAGAATTAACGTAAAAACAACATAGGAAATCTGAACAAAATAGAACGCACATATAGCATTTACGAAAATCAGAACAAAAGTAAACGTTGATACATTAAAGTTGCAGAGAAAGAAAAAACTGTCTACAGACTTTGGATAAACATACTCGTAACTTTTCAAAACGCTTGTATGATTTCAAGTGGACTACACTTGAAAATGGTTTAAGAACCTACTGTCAGAAATTTAAAAATGGCGCTTGTTTGGTTTGTTTGGGATTTCACGCAAAGGTACACGAAGGCTATTTGCGCTACCCATGCCTGAGTTAGAAGTGATAGACTAGAAGGAAGGCAGCTAGTCAACACCATCCACTGCCAACTCTTGGGTTACTCTTTTATCAACAAATAGTGGGAATGACCGCCACATCATAAGGCCTTCACTGATAAAAGGGAAAGCATCTTCGATGAAGGGGTCTCGAACTAATAGCGCTAGAAAAGCTTTGCTGGTGAAAATATATTTTAGCTGTAGCTAGCTGTTTGAGAGCTGTCTTGGCAGATCGTGAACATATTAGATTGTTTGTTTGAAGATAAGCACAAAGCTACACAATGGGCTATCTGTAGTTTTGCCCACCACGGGTGTCGAAACCCGGTTTCTAGCGTTGTAGGTCTGCAGACATACCGCTGTGCCACTGGGGGGGGGGGGCAACAGATTAGGTAAAATACTACTGTTCTTTGTTGCTGGTGCTTTTACGTTACGCCTCCAAACTGGCACATAAAGAAATAGTTTCCATAGTTCTAACAGGTAATAAACAAGCCTTTCAATCGATTTAAATCATTTTCGTGAACACTCATCAATTCAAGAGGATGTGACATGTATGAAGTCTAACACAAGAATTAATTTTTTTTTGTGACGGATCGAAATAATACGCTGTTCAAAAAAGTGTAAGTATAATTATAATTTACAATATATTATCTCACTTGAATATGAAATATGGTCACGAGGAAAATCAAGGGAAGCCTGTCAATGCTGACATCAGAATATCGATAAGGCCCCAAGGCATTTTCTACCATTCCTCTCAAAAAGCTGTATTGAAAACATATTTAATGTCTGGTGTCTTCGAGGGAAATGTAGCACATATCTCAACAACACCCACTTCTGTTTGATGGGATTGAAGTCTGCCAAGAATTGCAGACATTTATTCAATCATTCTTTTATTCTTTAAGAAATATGACGGTAAGTTTACTGTGGTTGGCACAGTTTTTGTCATCTGTTAGTCCGAAGCCACGGCTGATTGTATCGACGTGTAGCAGCACAAAGGAGGTAGGACAGCTTCATATGATGTGTGGCCTTAATGGTAGAGGTCAGAACGTGCACAAACTTTATCTTGCTCTCACGACATTTCGACCACGCTCCTCATCACGTTATTGTATAAAAATAGGTTGAATCAGACTCAATATTGAATCAAAATGAATATACAGCTGTTTTCTGGTTGCAGTTTCAAGCACAAATCACAGTTGCTTCCTAATGGCATCAGACAGATGAACCGTTTTGTGCCTTATTCTGAGCAAAATGCCCTTTAGGCGTTCGACTTGTACGTCAGTCTTTTAAAGTGTATTTCTAATCGTCTGTTCACTGACAACAATCTTTTTGTAGTTGCAAACCTCTGGTTCAGTCACTTTACAACTGTGTGAGTCATTAACAGAAAGTAGTAGTAGACTTCAAGAGGGACCAAGCAGCTGCAATAGTATTTTGGAAATGGTCCAAAATGCTTTAATTACACCTTGAAACACTCATAGTTAATTAACTACTAACTGTTGTGATTGGCTATCTGGCTTCCATTTCATGTCTCTAGAAGAGTAAGATATCTAGATGACTTTCTTGAAGTTTAGCCATTGTTCATAAACAATTTGTCAGACTTTAAAAGAAACAAGGTTGTAAGAAATCATTATATATGTTACACGACACTATCTAAGTGAGCAATCATTTGTATTTCAGATCGCATTACTATCCATTTCATGACTAACTTACATAATACTGAGAGGATGATTGACATCATTTTATAACTGTGGTGTGCCTTGTTTTAGCTATAATATAATAAATTCCTATTAGGCTTCATTTATAGCATGCAATATAATATATGATAAAATTTATTTGATGTGGTTGCTTGTGGTGCTGTCTCAAGAGTAACCACATTATTCGACATGTTCTTGGTCTGGTTTAATTTAGTTATTGTTAAGCACAAATCTGCACAATAGACTATCTGTACTCTGGTCACTGCAGGTATCTAAACCTGAATTTTAACATTGTAAGCCAGTAGACCTATCGCTGAGCCACAGGGGAGTCTTCTGGTCTGAATCACCTTAAAACGCCCTTAACATATGCTAGGTGATGTTACAAAATTAAGACTATTACTAGACAACACTACGACTGAGTTCCGACAGAGAAACGTTTCATTGTTACTGTTTTAGCTCGAAGCTACACAATGGACTATCTGTGCTCTGTTCACCTCGGGGAATCGAACTCCGAATTTTATCGTTATAACTCCACAAAGTTACCGCTGACCTATCGAGGGACCTTTTTTTACAGGGAGAAACAATTAGGAATTATTCCAGTGAGATTTTCTCCCCCCCCCCACACACAATAAATGATAGAGAAAGAGCGCTGACTATCATCTAAATAATGAGTCATATGTCATCGTATTAGGTCGTCATAAAATTAATGTTACAT
>NW_013678025.1:0-1150 GCF_000517525.1 Limulus polyphemus | reverse complement strand
AAGACACTTGTTGAGTCTAACCCAAGGCAACACACTTGTGAAATGGCCCTGAAATTGCATATCTTTCATGAAACAATATGTAAACATCTAAGGAACACGGGAAAACTCCATAAAGAAGGTGTTTGGATGCCTCACGAGCTCTCCGATGATCATCGTTTCCAACGTGTGAGGTGCGCGTAAACCATTTTTGGACAGAATTGTCACCGGTGATGAAAAATGGATTCTCTATGCGAATATTAAGTGCCAAACAACAATGGCTCAGTTCAAAAACTACTTCCGACCCCAAAACCTGGACTCCATCCACAGAAAGTAATGCTTTGCATTTGGTGGGACATCAAAGGAGTAATTCATTCCGAACTCTTCAATCCATAGCGAACTGTCAATACAGAGATCTATAGTCATGAACTGGAACGTTTAAATCAAGCCCTTCATCAGAAACGCTCTTCACTCGTCGATCGGAAAGGTGTTCTTCTTCTCCACGACAATGCATGTCCATATGTGGCACGTTTGATGCAACACAAGATTATGGAGTTGGATTGGGAAGTTCTCCCCCACTTACACCATATTCTCCAGATATGGAACCACCAGATTATCATATTTTTCGTTCACTGCAACACCATCTTAATGGGAAAACGTATGCAAATGTGGAAGGTGTTAAAGAGGACATCGACATGTTTTTTGCTTCAAAGCCAAGGGCATTAAAAACCCGATTGTAAGATGGAAAAGCACCATCGATAAGAATGGAGACTATTTGATTTAATAAATATTTTGTTTTGATATATAAGTTGTTTTGGTTTTTCATGTAAAAAAAAGCGACATTAATTTCTTGATGACCTAATATCTAATGTCCCGAATTTGAACTCAAATAGTTAAGAAACCTATTGTGGTGTTGAAAATTGTTTCTTTTACGAAATATTTCTAGCTAAATTCCAATACAGCGCCTGGATGTCTACTTTAAGGTTCATCTGTGAAACCACAAATAAAGTATCCAGAGTAAGAAATAGTATATTAAAAAAGAACCTGATTGTGGCCGATATAAGCTTTTCTTTTTGAAAAAATAACAACAAAACCTTTTACTTTAACACAAACAACTACAAAGAAAAACTCAGTTTTACACCCCTCGACGTGGATTCCTGTACGTGGTGAGAGG
>NW_013678024.1:9480-12905 GCF_000517525.1 Limulus polyphemus | reverse complement strand
CTTTAGTTAAGCATGCTCCCGTTATTAGATCCTTTAGGTAAGCATGCTCCCGTTATTAGATCCTTTAGTTAAGCATGCTCCCGTTATTAGATCCTTTAGGTAAGCATGCTCCCGTTATTAGATCCTTTAGTTAAGCATGCTCCCGTTATTAGATCCTTCTAATAACAGTGCAGGTGAATGTTTCTAAACCGGATAATATTAAAATTAAATAAGTTTTTGTTTTTTAAAAATTTAAATCAACACACAGTATGTAAATATCAGTGTTTATTGTAGGAATCCTGTAGAAAAGATGAAGATAACCTTGAGAGGAACTGAATAGCACAGAAAACGTTTTATAGCCACCAGCCAGCCTGTCTTAGATTAAAGTGACATTGGACATCAAGTTCGATAATTAAGGGTTGAGTGGAACATTCAGTTCGATAATTAAGGGTTGAGTGGAACAGCCATTTAGATAACTAAGGGTTGAGTGGGACATCCATTTCGGTAATTAAGGGTTGAGTGAAGCATCAAGTTCGATAACTAAGGGTTGAGTAAGACATCCATTGCGATAATTAAGGGTTGAGTGAAGCATCAAGTTCGATAATTAAGGGTTGAGTGAAGCATTAAGTTCGATAATTAAGGGTTGAATGGGATGATAAGAAAAGCTTTATTCACTCGTGTATTGGATTCATCCTGATTTCGTTGTGAGACTGCGTTTTTTTCCTGTTGTTGTTGTTAAAATGAAACATTTGTCTACAAAAATATTATATTTTTACTGAGATTGTCATGACTATCTTTTGAATGATAAGACTTTAAAGTATTCACTAATACATTGTCAAGGTAAATTTAAATCGTGAATTATTATTTTCTTATACATCATTGTGAGTCATCAATAATTATTGACAAAAAATTACACGCTTACTAATCATTTCAGTGAAAACTAATCTCTATTTTTTTCTATTTTAAACATAAATATAAAATATTTAAGGGCAATAAAAGATCTGTTGGTCGATCTAAATTGTACCATCCACTAACTTTAAAATAAAACACGCAAAGTCAGCCTTTATCATTAAAATATTCATCTAGCTTACTCTTAAACTCACTCAAATTTTCTGCCTCCACAACATCCGAAGGCAACCTATTCCAAAGGCCAACCACCCTCTTAGAAAAATAAAACAGTCTTAGCTGAAGATGACTCCTACCCTGTTAAACTTTATATTTGTGTCCTTTAGTCCTACCATTCTCAACATTAAGTATGGAAAAAAGAGGATGTATCAATTCCCTTAACAATTTTAGATACCTCAATCAGATCCTCTCTAACTTTTCTTTTTAAAACAGAAAACAAGTCGAAAGATCTTAACGTATTCTTGTATGACAACATTTTCAGCCCAGATATAATTCTAGCATCCCTCTTCTGAATCCTTTTTAACTATTCAATGTACTTTATGAGGCTAGGAGTCCAAGACTGAACACAATACTCCAAATGTGGCCTAACCAGTGATCTATACAATGATGTATAACCACTTTAGGCTTGTATTCAATGTTTCTGTAGATACAACCTAAAATCCTATTAGGCCTGCCACTAGTAACAACACATCTCTTCAGGTCTGATTTTTACTTCGACTTTGTTTATATGATTGTCAACTTTATTATAAATAAACCGATTGTAAGAATATATCTGACAGTTTTATTTAGCAATAATTTATCCTAAGTTTAGTGAGCTACTCAGTTATTAAAAAATGAACATGATAATTAAACCAGATAATTTTGGAACCATGCCTAATTATAAATGATAAATGAGTGCTCAATAACTTAAAAACTGTTGCAGATTGGGAATGAGACTTTAACTGGAAATATAACGTATGACTATATTGGGCAAAGAGTGACATTCTCATACTTGCTTTCTTATAAACCTTTTTATTTTAAATTAATCGAGAAAACTCTTGACACCAATGACCATGCAGATTTACGAATATCGAATAAACCAAGTGAATTGGAGCACCTTCTAGGTGAGTGTGACGTAGTCGTCAATTTAAATTATTTTAAGATAGTAACAAGGGCTATCGACAAAGTCTCTGTATAAAAGAGAGCTTACTCATTCATAGGCTGAGGCCTAAAATCAACCAAGTTAATTCAGCTTAAAAATTGTGTTTGTCTCATAACTTTAAAAAGTATAAACACAAGAAAAAGAAAAAACAACAATAACATATTTTAGCGCCATCTATCATAAACATTTGCATTTATTTTTATATGACATAGTAGTTTTTAAACCACAATAAATATATACATATTTCAAAAGACACGAAAAACAAACTCAAAGTGAACTCAGTACTTGTTATTTGGTTATGTTTACCAAATATGTTCAATAATCCATAAAACTTAAACATTGTTGTGAATATGAATTAAGCCTTTTTTATTTGATTATTACACACTATGAGAACTAATTACAATATAAATACTACTACTACTAATAAAACAAACGTTAATTTTTATTGCTATTTCGAGTACTCCGAAATAGCCGTCGAATCACGTCAACAGACAGCAATCTGGTAAGACTGATCTCAGATCAGAGATACGTAATATTCAGTTTTTCAGCGATGTTGAAATCTGTAAAGTACCATCTTCGGTTGAATCTTGAAGCAGGATTGATGCAACAGGAAAAGTAATTCAGTTTAAAAGATCACCCAAAACGAAAACAATTAACAGCAAGGAAAGGATGACTCGAATTTCACTAAAGTTTTCTGAAAAAAAACAACCAACTCACGAAGTGAGTGAAACAATAAAACCAAAAATAAAAGATTTTCAATTAAATTTGTCTTATAAGGAAACGTTTTAACATGAAATTATTTCTGTCACCTTTGGTTCCTTTTTTGATGTTACTAGAGGGTTAGTGTTATATTCATTTGCGTAAGAAAGAAACAATTTATTTTATAAAGCTTCTTGGTATTAGGCACTATTCTATTTAAACTTAATTATGCTGTAACTATTTTCACATTTGAACACTATAAAATGTAGGTAGGGTTAGGGTACAAGTACATTGTCTACTTTGCACCGTGCAAGTCGGTCCAATGTTTTCCTAACTCAGAGAAGTGGTGCCAACATTCTCCTAACTGAGGGAAGTGGTGCCAACATTTTCCTGACTGAGGGAAGTGGTGACAACTTTCTAACTGAGGGAAGTGGTGACAAATTTCTAACTGAGGGAAGTGGTGCCAACATTCTTCTAACTGAGGAAAGTGGTGCCAACATTCTCCTAACTGAGGGAAGTGGTGCCAACGTTATCCTAACTGAAAAAAGTGGTGCCAACATTCTCCTAACTGAGGGAAGTGGTGACAACGTTCTCCTAACTGAAAAAAGTGGTGCCAACATTATCCTAACTGAGGGAAGTGGTGCCAACATTATCCTAACTGAGGGAAGTGGTGCCAACATTCTCCTAACTCAAGGATGTG
>NW_013678024.1:4945-8847 GCF_000517525.1 Limulus polyphemus | reverse complement strand
TGCCAACATTCTCCTAACTCAGAGAAGTGGTGACAACATTCTCCTAACTCAGAGAAGTGGTGACAACATTCTCCTAACTCAGAGAAGTGGTGACAACATTCTCCTAACTGAGGGAAGTGATGCCAACATTCTCCTAACTCAGAGAAGTGGTGACAACGTTCTCCTAACTCAGAGAAGTGGTGCCAACGTTCTTCTGAGTGAGGGAAGTGGTGCCAACATTCTCCTAACTGAGGGAAGTGGTGCCAACATTCTCCTAACTCAAGGATGTGGTGCCAACGTTCTTCTAACTCAAGGATGTGGTGCCAACGTTCTTCTAACTCAGAGAAGTGGTGACAACGTTCTTCTAACTCAATGAACGTCTGATGATATATCTTGTTTTGCACCACGTGTTGAGATCTTAAATCAGATTTACCATTCACACATAGACATTCAAAACACTTAGTAACAACAAAAACAAATAAAATATGGAAGTGCACAATGTTTATGGTTCTCTAGAAGTGCACAATGTTTCTCGTTCTTCAGAAGGGTACAATGTTTCTGTTTCTGCATTATGAAATTATACTTTCTTAGTCGAGTAATAGACAGCAAACAATTACAAAGAACTGGTTAAAATAATTTCAAAAAGGGAAACATTAAGTAGTTAGTATTTCGGTAAAACGTAGATGAAAGTTACTTATTTGAAACAATAACATCATACTATTTTTATTTTTACAATGATTTGAACCATTTCTTTAAATTTTAATATTTTTTTAGAGAACCAGAAACATTGTGCACTTCTGGAGAACGAGAAACATTGTGCACTTCTGGAGAACCATAAACATTATGCACTTCTAGAGAACCATAAACACTGTGCACTTCTGGAGAACGAGAAATATTGTACCCTTCTGCAGAACCAGAAACATTGTACACTTCTGGAGAACCAGAAACATTGTACACTTCTGGAGAATCAGAAACTTTGTACACTTCTGGAGAACGAGGAACATTGTGCACTTCTGGAGAACCAGAAACATTGTACACTTCTGGAGAACAAGAAACATTGTGCACTTCTGGAGAACCAGAAACATTGTGCACTTCTGGAGAACGAGAAACATTGTACACTTCTGGAGAATCAGAAACATTGTGCTCTTCTGGAGAACGAGAAACATTGCGTTCTTCTGGAGAACGAGAAACATTGTGAACTTTTGGAGAACCAGAAATATTGTGCACTTTTAGAGAACCAGAAACATTGTGCACTTCTGGATAACTAGAAACATTGTGCACTTCTGGAGAACGAGAAGCATTATGCACTCCTCTACATTCACATAATATAACAAGTGGATTACATATCTAGTCACAATTAAGACACATCGATGTGAAAAAACACCAGGTTACAATACCGTAGATTGGAATTGAGTCACAAAGAGAGTAGCCATACTTGAATCTTGATTGATAATTCAAATTCTGGATTAATTTGTTAGCTTTCAATAAACCCAGAAATGGAGAGGTTTCGTAAGATATAATTTTCCAGAATTTCTCCAATTCTTTTCCCAAACTAAAACTGAAGTCCCTAGATAAATTAAAGCATGGTTAACAACCGACACAGACACTTTAGATAAATTAAAGCACGACTGGCAACCGACACAGACACTTTAGATAAATTAAAGAATGGTTGACAACCGACACAGACTCTTTAGATAAATTAAAGCATGGGTGACAACCGACACAGACACTTTAGATAAATTAAAGCACGATTGGACACCGACACAGACACTTTAGATAAATTAAAGCATGGTTGACAACCGACACAGACACTTTAGATAAATTAAAGCATGGTTAACAACCGACATAGACACTTTAGATAAATTAAAGCACGATTGGCAACCGACACAGACACTTTAGATAAATTAAAGCATGGTTGACAACCGACACAGACACTTTAGATAAATTAAAGCATGGTTAACAACCGACATAGACACTTTAGATAAATTAAAGCACGATTGGCAACCGACACAGACACTTTAGATAAATTAAAGCATGGTTGACAACCATGTATTAACACTAACTACTCTTGGTAATGAATTATACTTTATGAAATGATAATTGATTGAAATAAAAATACCGTAAAAATAATCTCAGTTAAATTTTGGAAAGACTGTAAACTTTTTTATTTTAACGAAGCAAACAAGACAGTCTGTAACACACAAGTTAAGACGTTAAAGTAAATAGTGAATAGTTTACCTATTATTTGACTCAAAGGTTCATACAAACAGGTAAATAATGAATGGTTTACCTATTACCTGACTCAAAGTTCATACAAGCAGGTAAATAATGAATGGTTTACGTA
Source organism: Limulus polyphemus (assembly GCF_000517525.1). Lineage (NCBI taxonomy): Eukaryota > Metazoa > Arthropoda > Merostomata > Xiphosura > Limulidae > Limulus > Limulus polyphemus. The sequence goes on along the minus strand of NW_013678024.1, from coordinate 6,524 downwards.
TTACCTGACTCAATAGTTCATACAAACAGGTAGATAGTGAATGGTTTACCTATTACCTGACTCAATAGTTCATACAAACAAGTAAATAATGAATGGTTTACCTATTACCTGACTCAATAGTTCATACAAACAGGTAAATAATGAATGGTTTACTTATTACCTGACTCAATAGTTCATACAAACAGGTAAATAGTGAATGGTTTACCTATTACCTGACTCAATAGTTCATACAAACAGGTAAATAATGAATGGTTTACCTATTACCTGACTCAAAGTTCATACAAACAGGTAAATAATGAATGGTTTACCTATTACCTGATAAAAACCCAAATGTGTATATGAAACTTATTAATGTCGTATAACCAATTGCCTGACTGTAGTGTTAATTTATTTCTGTCGGTAGGGTAAAGTAACACAGTTTCTTGAGTTGTAACTTGACCTGTGTATTTTATTACTGAATACGGATGTTTAGTCACTGGTGAGCCTATATGTATGAAACTGGTTGATCATATGAACCCATTACCGGTTTAATTTGATCCATTTTGTCAGAAATATAAATACTTCATTTCATAAAAGATATATTTATATATGCTCGGAAAATTACTGACCTGTAGCGCCACCTGGGCCATCACATTCTTCATCCGGTGAACATTTCTGTGGTGTTCTACTTTTGGCTGTAGAAAAAGTATGCATTTGAAATATCATATTCAATAAATATCGCAGATAAGTACTTCCAACTACAGAAACTGTGACAATGTTATTTGTGTCTTTGAATACAGCTCTATTAACGACTTGCTAATATTTAGGTTAGAATAAAGAATCTTACACTTACCGAAGCACGTGTCTTCACACTCTTTCAAGATAAGGAATCTGTTTCCGTTACCGTTACAACCTCCGAAGTAAAATAATTCGCATTTCTTACTTTCAGTGTTGTAAAAGAAGCGTGGCTCTCTTCCTCCACAAGGTCCTACCACTTTTGGAAGATGACAGATATCTGTAAAATATTGGAAGATGACAGATCTTAGTAAAATTTCAATGTTATCAGTTAAACAATATTAAGGAAGTAATATTCTATGAAGTGAAATCTGAGATGATAGTGGTTCACAACCACCCCTTCTGCTGTTAATGGTTCACAACCACCCCTTCTGCTGTTAGTTGTTCACAACCACCCCTTCTACTGTTAGTGGTTCAAAACCACCCCTTCTGCTGTTAGTGGTTCACAACCACCCCTTCTTCTGTTAGTTGTTCACAACCACCCCTTCTACTGTTACTGGTTCAAAACCACCCCTTCTGCTGTTAGTGGTTCACAACCACCCCTTCTGCTGTTAGTGGTTCACAACCACCCCTTCTGCTGTTGTTATTGTATTAACTACAAATGAAATACACTGTTGCTGTATATTAACTTCAAGTAAATTATTGTTGTTGTATATTAACTTCAAGTAAAGTATTGTTGTTGCATACTAACTTCAAGTAAAGTATTGTTGTTGCATACTAACTTCAAGTAAAGTATTGTTGTTGCATACTAACTTCAAGTAAAGTATTGTTGTTGCATATTAACTTCAAGTAAGGTATTGTTGTT
>NW_013678024.1:2677-4002 GCF_000517525.1 Limulus polyphemus | reverse complement strand
ACCATAGAACACGAAACAATAAACAGTTATCCTTCTTAACCTCAAAATTATTAGACCTGACACACAGTTTAAACAAAATTCACCGCAAAACACACACACTGGTCTCTACATCCCCTTGAATTCCGCTCATTACACCACACAAAAAATCAATACACTTAAAAACCTCATAAACACAGCCACAAGACTCTGTTCAACGGACTACATAAATGAAGAAATTAACCACTTAAAGCATTCCTTTATTCACACCAATAAATTCCCACCAGCAATAGTTGAAAAACTCTCCAACATTCCCCACAATAAAACTCAACTCACGAACAAAATTGATACTAACAAACCCAACAACAGTACATTACACTGTAGTTTACCTTTTGTTCCTGAAACCAGCTCAAGAATTGTCCACACTTGGACTAAACTAGCCATTAAACACAATATTCCTGTCAACGTCAAATTCTCACAAAAACCCAGCCCTAAATTAAAATCGTTACTGAACAAGAATTATTTAGAATCACACAATACCAACGTCATTTACAAAATGACATGCAATAACTGCCCATAATTCTACATCGGAGAAACAGGAAGAACATTGGAAACCAGATTGACAGAACACAATAAAAAACCGTCCCATGTTTTTCACCATTGCAACTCAAAAAAAAACATAGTATATCTATTAAAAACACAGTCATTTTAAACAAAGAACCAACATAAACAAACGAAAAATCAAGGAATCCATCTTAATTGAACAAAACAACCCTACTCTAAACCAACACCCCGGGATGTCTAGATACCTCTTCTAAGTTTCACAACAGTTCCGGTCATGTGACTTCTTTGTTCAATACTGTATAAATATATATATCTGTGTCAGTGTAAATTACTTGTACCTGATGATGAAAAAACCTTGTACACTTGCTGTTATGTTAAACTTATATTAAAGTTTTTCTTCATTACCCATTCAAGCCGTCTCCAACAATTGTTAGTCTCAAAGTGGGTTCCTCGTCATCGAAATTGTTGCTGTATATTAACTTCAAGTAAAGCATTGTTAACTATAAATGAGAACAGTAAATTAATATTATAATGTTTCTGTTGATCGAGAAGTTGCTAAGTTCTCAATAGAAAGTTCGTTAAATCGTCAATGAAAATGAAATTTGTCAAGTTTACTTTTCTCACCATACTTTATGATTTTTGTTGGGGTGTGCATTTAGAACTTCACAGGGGGCGCTCATAGAAGGGATAGACTATATTTGAGGACATATTTCTTACCTGATGATGACAAAACCTTGTCGAAACGTTGTACACTTGCTGTTATGTTAAACTTATATTAAAGTTTT
>NW_013678024.1:0-1842 GCF_000517525.1 Limulus polyphemus | reverse complement strand
AAGACTTTGTGCTGCCATCTCGTTGTTAAGGACACAACTAAATCTACATGAGTTTATATATCTATTTACGTTAAAATCATAAATAGTATTCAACGTTAAACTGGTACACAATTAAAAACATTTTATTTAGGCCTATCTATGGCCTTCAAAAAGTTGACGACTCTACATGTTTCGACGTTACTGAGGATGACGTTGTAACGTCGAAACATGTAGAGTCATCAACTTTTTGCAGGCCATAGATAGGCCTAAATAAAATGTTTTTAATTGTGTACCAGTTTAACGTTGAATACTATTTATGATTTTAACGTAAATAGATATATAAACTCATGTAGATTTAGTTGTGTCCTTAACAACGAGATGGCAGCACAAAGTCTTTCCCGTGTGGATATCTCGCTGGCAATTTATTGAAACAGTGTTAAACACAAGGTTTGATTTACGTTTAATTTTAGTTTCAGGCTTTTAGTATTGTTCGAGTTATTCTGCATGGTTACACTGTATGTAATTCACTACAGATGGCGCTGTAGACACATATAATTATTATTATAATGGTTTAACCAATAAATAAACACTTAATAGATCAATTTCTTCCTTCTGAAACGAGCGAGGCGTGAGACGGACCTGTGCTAGAAATGGCTAGTCATGCGTTATAGGAGTTAAAAGTCAAACCATTTAAAAGTAGCTTTAACTGTCCCGTATCACTTACCTCCCTCAGCCATAACTCCTTGAAATGCGCTGGATTCGTTGCAATCACACTTAAAACACCCAACATTAAACTCGTACACGGCACAATTATGAGGACAATCGTAAGGAGAAGCTTGACACATTGGGTCATAAGGAATCTTGTCCTGAGGCTTGTTCGTCAAGATGACAGTCTCTGGTGCTGAATGTTTAAAAGAAGATAAAGTATCGTTCTCTTTAGAGAATTCTACAAGGTATCTAGAAAGTTCCATTTTGGAGAACTAGTCCTAACTACCATTTTAAAACTATATAAAATATCAATATTTTTATTAGTTCCTTACTGTTTGAAGTATCTTTTAACTTCGATCGCTACATTGACGCAATATTATGTAACTATCTCTTAAATCGTGTTTGCTCGTTTTCTTTACAGCAAAGCCACAGTGGGCTGTCTGCTGTGTCCATTGTGTAGAATCGAACCCTGGATTTTAACATTGTTTGTACGTAAACCATTTTTAATCACGATAAAAGATGGAATATGATTGGAAAATTTTCCAAGCTCCTACCAAAGGTGAGCTAAGATTTAAATTTCCATCTTTAATCTCGTTAACAGAGGCTGTGATGACTGAAAGCTTGAAAAGACATCTTCAACTAAGTCACTAAATATGTAAAACAAAAAAACGTACACACGCTGTTTGTACCTCGATGTTATTCATACATAAGTTAAAATAATAAACACAGTAGTCATTTTATGCGTCGATTTTCTTTAACTCACCATCTTTATGTCCTGGGTTCGAATCTGTGCTGGGGCACTTGCAAATAAAACAGTCTTGCCTAATACGCTCCAATGAACACGAAACATTACATTCATCAGCTCGTTTACATTCTGGAGCACGAGGAAGTAACTCAACTGGGACTACTTCCCCTCCAACTTCTTCCGGTACACGCATATCTTCAAAAGATATAAGAGATATATAAAAAATTGGCCACAAGAAAAGTATAAAAATCTGCACTATCTAAACTGCATTATTTAGAATCAAAGTATTCATATTTTTTTTTCGTATGCGGATCTGATAACAAATATTCCAGAATCAAGCTTATAATTTAGGTCGACAGATATGTAGGCATCGAAAGCTTCAGACCCCTACTGAACCCTGAACACTGGTG
>NW_013678023.1:8335-12012 GCF_000517525.1 Limulus polyphemus | reverse complement strand
GGACATAACTTACAAACTGGGGGTTTCAAGTGGACATAACTTACAAACTGGGGGTTTCAAGTGGACATAACTTACAAACCGGGGGTTTCAAGCAGACATAACTTACAAACTGGGGTTTCAAGCAGACATAACTTACAAACTGGGGGTTTCAAGCAGACATAACTTACAAACTAAGGGTTTCAAGTGGACATAACTTACAAACTGGGGGTTTCAAGCAGACATAACTTACAAACTGGGGTTTCAAGCAGACATAACTTACAAACTGGGGGTTTCAAGTGGACATAACTTACAAACTGGGGTTTCAAGCGGATATAACTTACAAACTGGGAGTTTCAAGCAGACATAACTTACAAACTGGGGGTTTCAAGTGGACATAACTTACAAACTGAGGGTTTCAAGTGGACATAACTTACAAACTGGGGGTTTTCAAGCAGACATAACTTACAAACTGGGGGTTTCAAGTGGACATAACTTACAAACTGGGGGTTTCAAGCGGACATAACTTACAAACTGGGGGTTTCAAGTGGACATAAAAACCCCCAGTTTGTAAGCAAGCATATATAACCCATACTTTCATAAACGTGTCAATGTAACTTTTCAATAATAATTATTCCATCTATTAAAGCAATAATAATTATTTTCCCTTCTCCAAGTGTGTAGACGTTTTGTTTGTTTAGCTGTTTCAACATGACTGATGTTAAGGCCAATTAGCCGACTGTCAAGAAGGAAAAGCTGGCTCTCACGAGACGGCTAAGTCTTAAAGGTTTTGTGTTTTTACTTAACGTACGTGAAGACTTGTCAAACACACTAGCAATTCATCAGGAAGGTGAAATAAATGAACTGTGATGAAAAAAAATAACGTCAGAAACATTTTTCTTTATACGTATTCATCTCTGTACAAAACAAATAACGTTATTACTTTGAGAAACAACCATTGTAATATAGAAAAATAAAAAATGATCTAACTGAACAAGGCTCGAACTATGTTCTCTGACGAACAACTTTGTTCTATAGAATATTAAAGATCTAATTGAAACAGGCTCTAGCCATGCTCTCTGAAAAACAACATTGTAATATAGAAGAATAAAGATCTAACTGAACCAGACTCGATCCATGTTCTCCGAGAAACAACGTTGCACTATAGAAGAATAAAGAGCTAACTGAACCAGACTCGAACCATGTTCTCCGAGAAACAACGTTGTGCTATAGAAGAATAAAGATCTAACTGAACCAGACTCGAACCATGTTCTCCGAGTACCGACGGTTGTACTATAGAAGAATAAAGATCTAACTGAACCAGACTCGAACCATGTTCTCCGAGAAATAACGTTGTACTATAGAAGAATAAAGAGCTAACTGAACCGAAGTTGAACAATATTCTCTGAAACTTGTCAGGTCACTTACATTATAAATAATATTTTAAATCGTGCTCTATAATGTTGTTTTCATGCTTTAGTTTGGCAGATTTGAGCATGATTGAGCCTATGTGTTATTTACACAGATATTTCTTTCTTCAGAGGCTCGGTAATTTGCATTCACTAACGAATTTAGTCTTCAAATCAGTAATGACGAGAACTTCGACTCGTCTAAATTACATTTTTTTACATGGGGTTCAAAGGATATCTTGTTTCATTCTACTTTGTAAGCGGGAAAAGATCCTCAGGCAATGACAGGTTATTATGTGTATCCCCTTAAGAGTACATAGACGAAATGTATTTCTTTTATACCCCTGGGGAATAATCTCTCAAAGAAACGTTCCACAGGAACGTATGAAGCTAAGGTGGAACCAATTGGTTTCATGTGTTTATCGCTCCATTGTACTAGCGAAATTAGGCTTACCTGCTTTTTACAAAATGAAAAACTAAGACAATCGTGCAGTCTAATCACTTAAGTAATAAGAAAAAAGATAAAAACATGTATGTTTTCAATCCGCATTTAAAGTGAGCATAAGGTAGATTGGATCCATAGATATACGTTTGTTTTGAATCCATCTTCTGAAATAAACGTAAGGTATTAATGTAAGCATAAGACACAGCGGATCTAAAGAGATACGCGTTTTAAACCCATCTATTAAAGCAAGAGTGGATCCTGAGAGATATGTGTTTTAAATCCATCTACTGAAATAAGAATAAAACAAAGTGAATCCATAAAGATATATGTTTTAAATCCATTATTAAAGTAAGAATAAGACAAAGTGGATCCATAAAGATATACGTTTAAATTCCATCTATTAAAGCAATAATAAGACACAGTAGATCCAGATAAATACGTGTGTTTTAAATCCATCTATTAAAGCAAGAATAAGACAAAGTGGATCCATAAAGATATACGTTTAAATTCCATCTATTAAAGCAAGAATAAGACACAGTAGATCCATAAAGATATACGTTTAAATTCCATCTATTAAAGCAATAATAAGACACAGTAGATCCAGATAAATACGTGTGTTTTAAATCCATCTATTAAAGCAAGAATAAGACAAGTGGATGCAGATAAATACGTTTGTTTTAAATCCAGCTACTGAAATGAGAATAAAACAAAGTGAATCTATAAAGATATACGTTTTAAATCCATTATTAAAGTAAGAATAAGACAAAGTGGATCCAGATAAATACGTGTGTTTTAAATCCATCTATTAAAGCAAGAATAAGACACAGTGGATGCAGATAAATACGTTTGTTTTAAATCCAGCTACTAAAGTAAGAATAAGACAAAGTGGATCCATAAAGATATACGTTTAAATTCCATCTATTAAAGCAAGAATAAGACACAGTGGATCCAGATAAATACGTTTGTTTTAAATCCAGCTACTAAAGTAAGAATATATTAGATGGATTTTAAGAGATATATTTTTCTTATCTGGTGAAAAAAGCCTAAGGCTGGTTGTTAAATCATGAGTATACCTAAGTCGGATCAGTATCTTATATAAGTAACGTACTTTACTGGTTTTATATGGAGTTTACAAAACCAAGCTGTACTAGACAGAAATCACGAGACCACATTATCTACAACTGGTGGATGTATCACCTTCTTATTAATTTTCAGATATATTATTAGTGTAAAGAGAATTCTTTAATTATCTTTAAAAATCTCAAAGGACTTTGTTGCATAGCGCTTCCATTAAACCACTTAATCTATAGGATGTATGTTAAACAATGTAATGTACCGAAAGTCTATTAAACAATGTAATGTACAAGATATCTATAAATGTATAGAATATCTACTAGGATGTCTATAAATGTATAGAAAGTCTATTAAATAATGTGATGTATAGGATGTCTATAAATATATAGAATGTCTATTAAACAATGTAATGTACCGAAAGTCTATTAAACAATGTAATGTATAGGATGTCTATAAATGTGTAGAATATCTACTGGGATGTCAATAAATGTACAGGATGTCTATTATGATATCTATTAGACAATGTAATGTACAGGATGTCTATAAAATAATGTAACAAATAGGATGTCTATTAAACTAGATTAAGTAGAATGTTTAGTAGAATGTCTATTGGGATATCTATACATGTACAGGATGTCTATTAAATCCTTTAATGTATCGAAAGTCTATTAAACAATGTAATATCCCGAAAGTCTATTAAACAATGTAATGTACCGAAAGTCTATTAAACAATGTGATGTATAGGATGTCTATAAATGTATAGAATGTCTATT
>NW_013678023.1:5326-7755 GCF_000517525.1 Limulus polyphemus | reverse complement strand
ATAGGATGTCTATAAATGTATAGAATGTCTATTAAACAATGTAATGTACCGAAAGTCTATTAAACAATGTAATGTATAGAATGTCTATTAAACAATGTGATGTACCGAAAGTCTATTAAACAATGTAATGTATAGAATGTCTATTAAACAATGTGATGTATAGGATGTCTATAAATGTATAGAATGTCTATTAAACAATGTGATGTATAGGATGTCTATAAATGTATAGAATGTCTATTAAACAATGTAATGTACCGAAAGTCTATTAAACAATGTGATGTATAGGATGTCTATAAATGTATAGAAAGTCTATTAAACAATGTAATGTACCGAAAGTCTATTAAACAATGTAATGTACCGAAAGTCTATTAAACAATGTGATGTATAGGATGTCTATAAATGTATAGAATGTCTATTGGGATATCTATACATGTACAGGATGTCTATTAAATCCTTTAATGTATCAAAAGTATATTAAACAATGTAATGTACCGAAAGTCTATTAAACAATGTAAAGGTATAGGATGTCTATAAATGTACAGAATGTCTAGTAGGATGTCTATAAATGTGTAGAATATCTACTAGGATGTCTATAAATGTACAGGTTGTCTATTAAACAATGTAATGTATAGGTTGTCTATTAAACAATGTAAGGTATAGGATGTCTATAAATGTATAGAATGTCTATTAAACAATGTAATGTACCGAAAGTCTATTAAACAATGTGATGTATAGGATGTCTATAAATGTATAGAAAGTCTATTAAACAATGTAAGGTATAGGATGTCTATAAGTGTACAGAATGTCTAGTAGGATGTCTATAAATGTATAGAATGTGTAGAATATCTACTAGGATGTCTATAAATGTACAGGTTGTCTATTAAACAATGTAATGTATAGAATGTCTATTAAACAATGTAAGGTATAGGATGTCTATAAATGTATAGAATGTCTAGTAGGATGTCTTTAATAGACAACCTGTACATTTATTGACATCATAGTAGATATTCTACACATTTATAGACATCCTATACATTACATTGTTTAATAGACAACCTGTACATTTATAGACATCCTAGTAGATATACTACACATTCTATATGATATATTTTAGACAATGTAATGTAAAGGATGTCTATAAAATAATGTAACAAATAGGATGTCTATTAAACTAGATTAAGTAGAATGTTTAGTAGAATGTCTATTGGGATATCTATACATGTACAGGATGTCTATTAAATCCTTTAATGTCGATTCAACTGCACGTGTTGCAATCTTTGACATGAATACTATTAGCCAAGCTAGCTGTTGTACATCAGGTTTAACATCAGTACTATTTGTAAAATTGTAGTTTTTTTTTTTAAATCGGCCAGCTTTACTGGGAGAACGGAACAGCGAACATTTACGCCATTCTTCATTTAGACCTACTGGATATGGGCGATCAGCAAAGAAATGTGTAGTGGACGTGCGACATTAGTTTAAGGTTTCGTTTGACGTCGGCTTCACCTACTATAATATAAAATGACTGTGAAACTTATCCAATCAGCCCACCTAAATTGAAGAACGTATGACGTCACCAGAAAAACTAACCCTCTTTCGTATATAGAGATGGCATATATTATAAAAGAATTTATTTACGTGTAGAGACGGCGACTGTTATAAAATATGTCATTTACGTGATGTCCGTTGTTGTATTTTTCTAAGCCAAAGGATATGCATTACGTGACAGTAATGCAATAAACAATATTAACGACAACAGAAATAAATGGTTATCTACTGATAGAATGTATTTTTCCGGTACCATTGCTATTCAACTGACAGTCTAAATAAGAGGTACGGTAATAAAACTAAGTCTTGTTAGTCGACTAATCGGATGGCTTCTCACAGTCACGTGAAACATGACAAACTCTTTTTGGCGACACAATGAGCATGAGAGCCTGTGTGGCTGTGATAACAACACCAAGGGAATTACCGAATATTCTCAATAACAAGGTTTTTATAACATCAAAAATCTTTTCACAACAACGTTTAAAAGCAGTCTACTAAATCCCACTAAGTATAGCTACACCTTTCTTATGTTAGTTCACTGAACGAATCCAACAAACTTTAGAGTTAATACAGTAACTGAACAAATCTAACAAACTTTACAGTTAATATAGTAACTGAACAAATCTAACGAACTTTAGAGTTAATATAGTAACTGAACGAATCCAACAAACTTTAGTTAATATAGTAACTGAACAAATTCAACAAACTTTAGAGTTAATACAGTAACTGAACAAATCTAACAAACTTTAGAGTTAATATAGTAACTGAACAAATCTAACACACTTTAGAGTTAATATAGTAACTGAACAAATTCAACAAACTTTAGAGTTAATATAGTAACTGAACAAATTCAACAAACTTTAGAGTTAATACAGTAACTG
>NW_013678023.1:0-4393 GCF_000517525.1 Limulus polyphemus | reverse complement strand
ACTTGCTTATTCATTTATTGATGTAAAATTGAAATATCATAGTTGAAAAACTAAAGACTATAGTTTATATATATATACTTATAAAGAACAGATTTGATAAATCATGCGAACACGAAACCTTTATGGAGAATTCGATAGCATTTGACGAAGTGAATCTGGTTACTGGTTCTGATTACTGATTCTTGTTATTGATTATCGCTATTCGGAAGTTACAATCACTGCAAGAGGACTGACGTCATTGTTGCTCCATTCTTCAACTGGTTTTCTAAAGTCCACCAACTCTGACAGAACGATCACTTACAAGGAGCGTGTGAGCAACCGAAAGACACAGAAGTCCATGGGAGGAATCTTTGAAACGGTACAGCATGAAGAAGTCCATGAGAGGAATCTTTGAAATGGTACGGTATGAAGAAGTCCATGGGAGGAATCTTTGAAATGGTACGGCATGAAGAAGTCCATGGGAGGAATCTTTGAAATGGTACAGCATGAAGAAGTCCATGAGAGGAATCTTTGAAATGGTACAGCATGAAGAAGTCCATGGGAGGAATCTTTGAAATGGTACAACATGAAGAAGTCCATGGGAAGAATATTTGAAATGGTACAGCATGAAGAAGTCCATGGGAGGAATCTTTGAAATGGTACATTGAGGAGAAACTGCCATGCTGTTTAAAGCGTGTGTCTGTTTGCTTTGTCTTATTGGCATCCAGTCTTTACATAGATGTCATTTATTGGCCCCAGTCTTTACATAGATGTCACTTATTGGTCCCCAGTCTATATATAGATGTCATTTATTGGCATCTAGTCTTTACATAGATGTCATTTATTGGCCCCAGTCTTTACATAGATGTCACTTATTGGCCCCCAGTCTATATATAGATGTCATTTATTACCACCCAGTCTTTACATAGATGTCATTTAGTACTACCCAGTTTTTATATAGATGTCATTTATTGGCATCTAGTCTTTACAAAGATGTCATTTATTGGCATCTAGTCTTTACAAAGATGTCATTTATTGGCATCCAGTCTTTACATAGATGTCATTTATTGGCATCCAGTCTTTACATAGATGTCATTTATTGGCATCTAGTTTTTACAAAGATTTCATTTATTGGCATCCAGTCTTTACATGGATGTCATTTATTGGCATCCAGTCTTTACATAGATGTCATTTATTGGCATCCAGTCTTTACAAAGATGTCATTTATTGGCATCCAGTCTTTACAAAGATGTCATTTATTGGCCCCCAGTCTTTACATAGATGTCATTTATTGGCCCCCAGTCTTTACATAGATGTCATTACGATACTGAAGAGATGTTAGATGTAGACTACTATAAGTGCATACGAAGAGAAGACGTTAGGTAAAGTATATTATATATGCGGATGTTGAGGTGACGTTAGGTGAAGACCACTATATATTGATGTTAGATGAAGATTACTTACTATACATAATATACATGTTGTTGTTGAGGGGACATTAGGTGAAGTCCACTATATGTATTGATGGTAGATGAAGACTACTATAAGTGCATACGAAGAGAAGACGTTAGTCATGGTTTTGGGCTTTTACAGATACAGTATCGCCATCTGTGAAGCTGAAAACAAACTAATGGCTGTATCAAATAACGAAATAAATTCACAGAATCATCACCTATTTTAATACGATTTTAACGTACTATGTTTCTAAACAAACCATATGTAATTAGGGCTTATAAATATGCAATTATTAATGATCACAAATTAAGATTTTTGAAAGTTTAGATAAAAAAAAAATCTATATAAAAATCTATGTTTTCCACACAGAAAAAAAAACTTTACCCGATAGAAAAATTATAATAATTTCATAGCAAGATACGTCATCTTCGGATTTGAGATTCCTACACATAGAAACGAACGTCTAATTAAGAAATACGAAACAATAACACGAACAACTAGTTATTCCTCTGCTTTTATTCCGTAAAAAGTTTAGAAAAAATTACACTCCATATATATATCATCTTTTTATTAACCAACGTTTCGCCTATGCGGTTTCATCAGGGTTAATATACATAACTCATAGTTACAAAGTTGTTCATGGTTGTGTATATTAACCCTGATGAAACCGCATAGGCAAAATGTTGGTCAAAATAAAAAAATATTATATATATATATATATCTGGAGTGTAAAGGTCATTTTATCCAAATGTTTAAATCCCTCCAGTATGCACAAGTTTTAAAAGACAACAAAAATATTTCTTCCCTAATATTGGTTAAGATGTTAGGTTCGAAAATCAATCAAAGACAAAAATAATCAAAATTACATGACCTTACATCGATGTTTGAAAGGGAGTTTTAATTTGTGAGATTAAAAGCCAACATATATTGTGAGTAGCAAACTGAGCATGCCAATGCTGAATGTTCACATGAACATGAACTTAGCGGCAGTGTGACAAAGCGTTTCAGTAACATAAAGATACTTGATACACAGGAGCAGCCTATTAAGCAGTCAGCCAGTATCTGGACCCTGTCCTGGAGAGACATCTTGTCTTTCATTGCTGAAGTTCTTAATAAAAAATATCAGGATTTGGCCAATCTTCCCTATAAAAATCTATAATCTGTCTGATATCAGAGACAGAAAACTTGTGCTTGACTTGTTTTAATATATTATTTCAAAACAAGTAAACTGTATTGCTGTTTGTTTATTGTTGAAATTTATCGCCAACAAGTCACAGACACCTACTATAAAAACCCGGCCTACAAAACCTGACAGTAGCATCTTCAGCTTTCAGTGCATTAGAATCGGAAAGGTAAACCTTTCTACATCAGTTACCCTTGAAAAAGAAAGTTAAACTTTTTGAAAGCGTTCGGGATATTATGGAGTTGTTAATATTGATTAACATAAATAAACTTAAAGTCTCCATTCGTAAACAAAACAGTGAATTCTGGAACTTATAAAGACGTCTTAGTTTCCACATCCCACAATTCTGTCTCATTCCTTTCTAAGAAAAACTAGTAATGTTTAATAGATTTTGATGTGCTAAAATTCCAGTTACTATTCCTTCTACAAACATCATAACTAGGTCTGTGATAAATAGTACTAATACGTACATGGATATCTTTAAACGTTGAATTCTGGTGCAGAATTTTGAAAATTTCTTCTCGGGTGACGACATACCTGATTTGGAAATGTCTGAATTCACAATAGGCTATGTTAGATAATTTTGTGTAACAGGTTTACTGTAGAATGTGCTGTTGTTTAGAAAGGAGTTCAGTAAAAATTAACATAACTAACCCAATCTAACATGAACTACAGTATTCACATATATTGTTCACCTGAACTAACTCAACATGAACTACAGTATTCACATATATTTTTCACCTGATCTAACTTAACATGAACTCCAGTATTCACATATATTGTTCACCTGAACTAACTCAACATGAACTACAGTATTCACATATATTGTTCACCTGAACTAAATCAACATGAACTACAGTATTTCCATATATTGTTGTCTTCATCTAACTCAACAGGAAATACAGTATTCTCATATATTGTTGACCTGATCTAAATCAACATGAAATACAGTATTTCCATATATTGTTGACCTGATCTAACTCAACATGAACTACAGTATTCACATATATTGTTCACTTTATCTAACTCAACATGAACTACAGTATTCCCATATATTGTTCACCTGAACTAACTCAACATGAACTACAGTATTCCCATATATTGTTGACCTGATCTAAATCAACATGAAATACAATATTTCCATATATTGTTGACTTCATCTAACTCAACAGGAACTACAGTATTCCCATATATTGTTGATCTCAGCTAACTCAACAGGAACTACAGTATTCCCATATATTGTTGACCTGATTTAAATCAACATGAAATACAGTATTCTAAAACGTTGTTGATCTGATCTTATTTTCAACATGAACTATAGTGTTCTAGAACGTTGTTGACCTGATCTTACTCTCACCATGAACTACAGTGTTCTAGAATGTTGTTGGCCTGATCTTACTTTCACCATAAACTACAGTGTTCTAGAATGTTGTTGGCCTGATCTTATTTTCAACATGAACTATAGTGTTCTAGAATGTTGTTGGCCTGAGCTTACTTTCACCATGAACTATAGTGTTCTAGAACGTTGTTGACCTGATCTTATTTTCACCATGAACTACAGTGTTCTAGAATGTTGTTGGCCTGATCTTATTTTCAACATGAACTATAGTGTTATAGAACGTTGTTGACCTGATGTTACTTTCAACATGAACTATAGTGTTCTAGAACGTTGTTGACCTGATCTTATTTTCACCATGAACTACAGTGTTCTAGAATGTTGTTGGCCTGATCTTATTTTCAACATGAACTATAGTGTTCTAGAACGTTGTTGACCTG
>NW_013678022.1:10705-13201 GCF_000517525.1 Limulus polyphemus | reverse complement strand
GTGTGATATGATAATTGATGACTGGTAATGCACGTGTTTTCTGTGTGATATCATAATTGATGACTAGTAATGCACGTGTTTTCTGTGTGATATGATAATTGATGACTGGCGATTTGGTAATTAATGACTGATAATATATTTTCTTATGTTTTATTTCTCATTTTATTCACACCCAAACTAAGTTAGTTTTCAGTGATCGATATTCATTTTATATTTATATTTAAATAAGGTAGCTAATCAACAGCACTCACCGCCAACTTTTGGGATACTCTTGTCTGATCAAGTACTGGTATTTCAGAGTTGCTCTTGTAAAATATTTACAGTCTCAAAGTGCAGAGCGCATTTTTTTTGTGGTAACTTTGCAGTCCGTGGCACGATAAATACTAGGCTACACCCGTAATTTTTAATAAATAGGAACACAGTTTTAACTTCCTGCGACCAAATCAAAAGTTGATGTTTAATAAATACACGAAAACATGAGTTTTAAAGAGGTCACGGCACAAAGCTTTTTTTTAAACGTGATTCTATATAAGGTCCTAGAAATAGATCTTGATGTAGTACTCTTGAAATAAAAACAGTTAATTTTTACATAAGCAAAATATTTACTCAAATTGCCAAACCGACAAATTCCGATCAAAAAGTGCTATATGATTACAATAAACACAATTTGAATTTGAAGATGATTGTACACCTACGAGTCCATTTATCTGCATGTTCGGAATTGGTATTAGTATTTACCACCTTATGAGATAAGTGACTACGTCAGAGACCCTCGAGGTTCAGGCACAACCATTCATAATTTAGAACAGCTAATCAGAGGGAAGTCCACAATCAGCAGGCTCGCCGAATATAATCGAGTTTTGTGGCTAATGTCCCCACAGCTGAAAGTGTAGCTCAAACCTTGGACCTTCCGACTACGTTTTTTTTTTTGGTCCTTGGAAAATTTTGGAGTTTCACACAGGCCTTCAAATATCCCTTATTGTTGGGCTCAAACCTTGGACCTTCCGACTACGTTTTTTTGGTCCTTGGAAAATTTTGGAGTTACACACAGGCCTTCAATATCCCTTATTGTTTATAGAAATAGCTGCCTAAAGTTAATTAAAAAACATACATAAATGTGGCCAGTTACAGCCTGTGTTGAAAACCGTCTATGGTACTTTCTTCACACATAATCGTACTTCCCGTCTGTTAAGTCTGTTATAAAATAAATCGATGGTAAATACTTAAACACGAAAATAGTTTAGAATCTTTTCGAGTAACAGAAAAGATAAAAGTTTGCAAAATAAAAAACTGTATAACTTTTCTACGATTCAAGTTATCGTCAGAGTTTCATTCGCCACGTTTCAAATGTTCGATAACGTACTTCATTGTTTTCTCGATATAAGAAATGTAGATCTGAATCTGTCGAATTCTCTTTGTATTTTATGACAAAAGATATAGTTGAAATTACATTTTTTCACACCTCTGATTGGAAGTTTTTAATGGACATTAAGAAGAATGTGTAAGCATATATAATCTTACAGTTTACGGTGACTTTATACCAAACGTTAGGCCTACTGCCTTCGTTATTCGAACTATAACTTTAAACTTGGTGAATATATCGATACCGTTTCAGTTAAACATTTTCTTTTCATTACACAGTTTATCTGGTGAGTTCTGGTTTTGAAAGAGAGATCTCCTTGGCAATGACTTATGGCACACAAAATCATTCAGATATTTTATTTTTTTACACCTCTGATTTAAAATCCACAAAGGACTCATTAAGAAAAATATGAAAAATCTAATATCGTATAATTTTAAAACATGCATATTAGGCCTAATGGTTTCAATGTGTCATCAGCTTTCAGCGTTGAATATTGTAGCATTATTCTCCTTAATTTGATTCAGTTGCAGCATTTTTGTAACACCAATTTCTAAACTAATTTAGTTTTTATACTTCTGTTCTTCTCAAATTTTTGATCATTGAGGTTTAAGTAATATAATACATTCTGTGTCGCCGCTATGATTGAATTATTTGTTCATTAGCATTTATTTCTATTCATTACAGTATAAAAAATGTGAATGTAACATTTCACACAGATCCAAAAAATATTTCTAAACATCTGTACTATTATTCTGCTTGTTTGTATGTACGACCGTTACGCTTTCTGACCGAGAACCTGCTGCAATAAGCATTCGTAGTTAGAATGTTTCCCCAAGAAAAACTGCGCATGCGTATTATTCACTCGACGACAAAGGGCTGCAAAGCCCAGTGATGAAGTCGCTACAATTGCTGTATGAAACAAGAAGTAACAACAAAAGGGGAATGTAAATATACTTTACTAACCATTTTGTACAACAGAATATAAAAAACTTATCCAAGTTTTAAAAAGGGTTTGACGTTAGGTCGTAGAATAACATTATAAGTTTATTTATCGATACTATTAAGTACAGTAAAGTTTAGTCCTAACTAAACAATAATAATAATAATAAAAAAAACGTACACAGGCTACAGTA
>NW_013678022.1:9571-10517 GCF_000517525.1 Limulus polyphemus | reverse complement strand
TTTGACGTTAGGTCGTAGAATAACATTATAAGTTTATTTATGGATATTTCTTTAGTCCTAACTTAACTAAAGTAAAAAAAACGTACACAGGCTACAGTGTTAATTTATCTCTTTATCGAATTTAGGCCTAACATAAATTAAAGTTTTATAAAGTACGGCCTATATACAAGTGGATTTCGTTGTCTACGATTACAATTCGTTTGTATTGCCCCCAGTGGCACAGCGGTATGTCTGCGGACTTACAACACTAGAAACCGGGTTTCGATACCCGTGGTGGGCAGAGCACAGATAGCCCTTGTGTAGCTTTGTGCATAATTAAAGACAAACAATCGTTTGTGTTGTGCTAGAAATGTTATATTTAAAGAAGTACTGTTACGATAAAGATACTAATTTGGCCGGAAATGTTTTGCGCGTTTCTACTAGTAAAACATAGTCTTTAGAAGCTTCTTCGTTAATACTTATTTAAACTTCACTGATACCTTTCAAATGTAAACGCGATTATTCGATTTTATCCGCAAACAAATGCTTACAAAAATCTAAACTATCCAAGCGTCCTAAACCTGAGGTCCTGTAGATGTCTAAAATAGGATTTTACGTTTTCAACAATTTTAGTTTTTTAAAACCTCTTAAAAGAAACTAAGATGCGTAAAATCGAAACTAAATAAAGTTTTACAAAATAGACCAGAAAGTATTTTAAATATTGTTCCATTCCTGACAGTATGAATGAGCCTTTCTATTTTATATTTTTAAATTATTTAAATATGTTCCATTTCATATATGTATGCCCTCTACCTATTTTTAGTTGATAGCAGATATTTCAAGCGTTTTTAGCTTGCGTCAGTGCTAATAAACAATATCTACTTGCTGTTTTCTATCGTTGTTATATATATTGTTGCGTCAGCGAGTCACATGACTGGTGTGACGCCACGTTTCTAGAACTATCCCG
>NW_013678022.1:5029-8644 GCF_000517525.1 Limulus polyphemus | reverse complement strand
ACGGAAAAATCAATTAACAAACGGAGACGTAACAATATATATATTTAAAATGTGCATCGTTTAATACTAGTCTGGTTTGTTTTAAATTTCGCGCAAAGCTACACGAGGGTTAGATGTCCCTAATTTAGCAGTCAAAGATTAGAGAGAAGACAAATAGTCAAAACCACCCACCGCCAACTCTTGGGCTACTCTTTTACCAACGAGTAGTAGGATCGACCGTCACATTATAACGCCTCCATGGCTGAATGTACGAGTATATTCGGTAACGGGGAATAGAACCCGCGACCCTCTGATTGTGAGTCGATCGCCATAACCACCAGGCCATATTAGCCTAAAAATCTCTATTTTATTAAGAGAATCTTTGAAAATAGACAGTCTAACTCATTCATCGGCTACGTTCCCATGCAATCAGCAACAGATATTTTCACAGTAACCCTCTCTTCCGGTTCTTTAAATAAATGTTACAAGATTTAAATATAGCATTATTGTCTCTCAGAGACAATATTACCAGAGACATTATTGTCTCCCAGAGACATTATTGTCTCCCAGGTAAAAAAGTAAAAAAAAAAGAGTCTTATATTTTA
This sequence comes from Limulus polyphemus, assembly GCF_000517525.1. Taxonomy (NCBI): domain Eukaryota; kingdom Metazoa; phylum Arthropoda; class Merostomata; order Xiphosura; family Limulidae; genus Limulus; species Limulus polyphemus. Next base: position 8,060 of record NW_013678022.1, on the reverse strand, counting down.
GGAATGGTATAAAATGACAAATTCCGAAATAAGCATTTTTATATAGATGTACGAAGCAAACAAATTATAAGAAAGGATAAACAATATAGCATTATTGAATCTGAGTTAATAAGTCTTTGTATTTTTTATGGCGAATACGGCAGGAATTTGTAATGTACCTGTTTAATTGCAGCTCCGAGTCGGCCCCCAGTAGCACAGTATGAAGACTTAAAGTGCTAGAAACCGGGATTCGATACCCGGGATGAAGCAGCGTACAGATAGCTCTTTGTGCTTAAAAACAAACAAACAAAAAAATACACAGTATAACTCAATTTTAGGCATTTACCGTACCAAAGAAATTTCAAACTATATCTAGATATAGTTTGTAGAATGATAATTCAAGAAAAGATATCACAGAATGTTAGGCAAGTCACAGACAACGTTGTCTGTGACTTGCCTAACATTCTGTGATATCTTTTCTTGAATTATCATTCTACAAAGTATATCTGTTGTCTGTGACTTGCCTAACATTCTGTGATATCTTTTCTTGAATTATCATTCTACAAACTATATCTGTTGTCTGTGACTTGCCTATTATTCTATGATATCTTTTGTTGTCTGTGACTTGCCTAATATTCTATAATAACCTTTCTTGAATTATCATTCTACAAACTATATCTGTTATCTGTGACTTGCCTAACATTCTGTGATATCTTTTCTTGAATTATCATTCTACAAACTATATCTGTTGTCTGTGACTTGCCTAACATTCTGTGATATCTTTTCTTAAATTGTCATTCTACTTTTAAGAAGAACCTGTCACCCTTGCTTTATTCCTTTTATAAGCTTCCCCTCCCCACTTCAACTCTTGCCATTGGGCAGGCTTGTTTTAGTAAGGTTACCTTTAAGAAGCCTACAATCAGATCAAATACATATATTAATGCAGGATGAATGTTTTCAAATTCGATGACGTGGAACCCACTTTGAGATTAATAATGGTTGGAGACGGCTTGAATGGGTAATGAAGAAAAACTTTAAGATAAGTTTAACATATCAGCAAGTGTACAACGTTTCGACAAGGTTTTGTCATCATCAGGTACTTGACATGGGTAAGTCACTATAAACACGAGTTTTCAGTGAAGCGTTGGAAGTGAAATATTCAGTGTGTATGAATGTCGAGTGTAACAGGCGGGCTGTATGGGGTACTCAGTCGTTGTAGTTTCGACTTTACCGCCAATCACAACTAACTTATATTACGTTGAGAAATGCAGTTGCGAGTGGACCACACAAGCCACTAACTCGAGGAAGCTTGCGGTTAGAATAAAGAATTGACTCGAAAACTGAGGTTCAGAATACACTTTAATGTTTAATATAACAATTTCTGAATAAACTTACAATACTTTCAAATCTCTTGTTTACTTCACTTCAGAAATTCTCTATACAAATGATACTAATCTAGGCTTAACCAACGATACTTCTGAGTTACATTCTTCGATTCAAGAGAGGTAGTATTGATTACTTACATGAAGCTCGAGCGAAACGTACTCTCTGGACCTGGCTGAGGAAGACACTGGCATGGCTCTGTTCAATGCATAATATCTTCGGCAGCAAAACTCAATTTCTGACTTGTGGCAGAACTCTGGCTCTTAGGTTTCTGTCACAGAACTCTGAGGAGACTGGCAGTGATTCTCTTTGGCAGCTTAAAACGTGATGCCTGACCGACTTTCTGGCCAAACACAGGGGGTTCTTATACCATTTCTCTTTGGTATCCTTGCGACTTCCCAAATAGTTTACATGTCCACCCGCAAGTAGACTTATCACTTAATTGGACGAATTTTCGCAACTCATCATAATTCTTGGAACTAACTCGGAACCAAAAACAAAAGTACTTCACGATTGACCATAGTAGAATACGATAACTCAGCTGCTTCTTTACTCGTCTTCTGGATATCCTCGTCTTCTGGATATCAATCCTACATCAAAGTTCCGACTAACCCCTTATTTGGAAGTTTTTCCAAGTTAATAAAAATATCTCTTATAGCTTTCTCTGTGCTATGCCGGCACCAGTCTGTCGATATGGTTCTCGTGTTCAGTCTCTAATGAAGTTTGCATAAACATTCTCACGACCTTTTCTCTGCCATGTTAGCGTCTGTTCAAACACCTCTTTTCAAGTGCGTCCTTAATACACTTTTCTTTCATAATCAAGCATCATAAATGCATTCCAATGCATTAGCTAATTCTTGCAGAATATTTCGTCATAGTGGGATATACATGCCGTCCCAGGCATATATTTCTCTCTTCTTTAAGCATTGTAAATACGAAAAAATATCTCAAAATACCACAATGCTTCACGAGTAGCTGTTAATAGAGTAAGGATATTCAGTAAGAATAATAATTAATAGAACACAATATCGTGTATAGCAATTAGTGAAAAACCACGGTAAATGAAACAAACTGTCAGAAGTTTGATATCAGTGAAACTAGTTTCGACACATTCGTGTGTCCTCTTCAGTCTCGTGTTCTCTTCTGATTTTATGTTGTATTCAGAAAGCGTTAGTGTTTCTATATGTTAACCAGTAAGTTACCCAGAGTTTGTTATGAATCAACGAATTTTCTCTTAAACCTTCCAAAGTTTATGTCGAAAACACGTTTGTTTGTGAACTTAGGCCAACAACTTGCTTCAAATTGAACGTAACCCGTAGAGACAGTAAGGAAGAAATAAGTTATGTTACTATGGCTACGTGGATTCGACTTCGTATTACCGTTTGTTTAAGATTGATTGGTTGTTTGAATCTACACGAGAGCTGTCTGCGCTAAAGCAGTCCTTAAGTTTGTACTGACAAACTAGAGGGTTGACAGCTAGCTAACACTATTAATCACCAACTCTTCGGCTGCTCTAGTCGAACAGTGGGATCTGATTGTCATTCTTATAACGTACCCACGTCTCCATTTTGAGGTAACGGGACGCGAACTTTAGACCCTCGGACTTCATTAGCGATCTACATTTTTCGAACATTTTCAAATTACTCTTAGAATAAATTAACACAATATT
>NW_013678022.1:2059-4107 GCF_000517525.1 Limulus polyphemus | reverse complement strand
TGATGTTTTGCAATTTATCATCATGATGTTCTTAAATTGAACACAATGATGTTCTGAAATTTAACACAATGATGTTTTGCAATTTATCATCATGATGTTCTTAAATTGAACACAATGATGTTCTGAAGTTTAACACAATGATGTTCTGAGGTTTAACACAATGATGTTTGAAATTTAACAAAATACTGTTTTAATTTAATATGACCATATTTGTAACTTAACACGGTAATGTTTAGAAATTAAATATTATAATGATTTAAAATATAGTCTAACTTGATTATTGGTTTCTGTTTATAGATACCGACATAAATTATTTCAATTATTGTCTATCAAGACTTATTAACATGTCTGATTGACATTCAAATAACAATGTTGCTTCGTGTTCTATTGTTGGTCGGATTCTTTTGAATTATATGTAAATTTCAAATTGGTAAATTTCAGAACATCATTGTCAATTTCAGAACATTATTATGTTCAATTTCAAAACAATATTGTGTTAATTTATTCTAAGAGTAATTTGAAAATGTTCGAAAACTGGAGATCGCTAATGAAGTCCGAGGGTCTAAAGTTCGCCTCCCGTTACCTCAAAATGGAGACGTGGGTGCGTTATAAGAATGACAATCAGATCCCACTGTTCGACTAGAGCAGCCGAAGAGTTGGTGATTAATAGTGTTAGCTAGCTGTCAACCCTCTAGTTTGTCAGTACAAAATTAAGGACTGCTTTAGCGCAGACAGCTCTCGTGTAGATTCAAACAACCAATCAATCTTAAACAAACGGTAATATAGATGAGACACAAATAAACGACACTGCTCTAGCAGGAATTTGCATTTAGGTGCCTGCATTCGTTAATAAGATGTTCTATTGTGTGACTTAATCACCGTAAAAGTGCCTTTCGTAGCTTCTTTAGCTACTGTGTAATAAATGTGGAATGTGTTTCATGCTAGTTTGAGAATTCGCTGCAGAACAATTTAAAATATTGTGTGTACTTTTCTTTATTCTACATTTTAAGTTTGCACAAATTGAATATCAGTATGAAATAAAGTCTCCAATGTAACTTCAGGTCATGATTTTTATGCCTTAGACATTCTTGACATTTGCATAATCTTCAATAAAACAAGGTTTTGAATTAATTCTAAGTTCCAACGCCTTTTTTTTTGTGTGTCATTCCTCGCACGCAGGAATAATAAGAGTAAAATGGTTGTCAAAAATAGCAAAGGAAGGATAAGACACAAATTATTATTACTGTTTAATTCTATAAGGTAGTGACTGAAAGTCAAAATAAACATAAGCTTCCTTTAGTATTTTAATCCACAGTAGTACAACGGAAAGCTTGATAGTTTATAACATTAAAATGCGTGGTTCTATCCCCGCGATGGACACATTCTATTGTGCTGCTTTTAGTTGTAAGGTTAATAATTTTCTCCTATCAACGGACCTTCCAGTGGCACAGTGGTATGTCTGCGGAATTACAACGCTAGAATCCGGGTTTCGATACCCGTGGAGCAGAGCATAGATAGCACATTGTGTAGCTTTGTGCGTAATTACAAAAAACGGACACCAAATCACCAAATCCTTGATGGTTCTAAGGTGAATTAGGAGACAAACTGAAAACAAAATCAAAGTTTTACAGCAAGTGAATACAATGATGTAATGTGACCAATACCATGTTGTTTTATTTTGTTCAATTTATGAGATGTCAACCAAAAAAGTATACATTTCAATCAACATTATTTAAGTAAACCTTTAAGTCATCCAAGTAAGTAATAAGAAAATCAGGATATTGTTAATATTACACAAATTATCTAGTAGATTATACCAAATTGGAAAGCATGTTAAGTGTCTTTAAGGATAACAACTTACGAGAAAGAGCTGGAAGCAATGGTGACACCAAATGACTATATCTCGTTCTGAGCTGATGCTTTAGGAACAAGAGTGACCAAATGATGGGGAGGAGGAGATTTTATATTTTTAGTATTTGAACTTTTTTCTTGTTCACAGCTAATGTGGCATGCTGCCAATAATAAATACTTAGTTATACTAAAAAAAA
>NW_013678022.1:0-1398 GCF_000517525.1 Limulus polyphemus | reverse complement strand
ATTTTAACTCGAATTTTGTTCCTTAGGGATTTTCAACAATTAAAAGAGTGTATAATAACAATACTTTAACCACATTGTATTTGTCATATCATATTGTTATTAAAAAATGTAATAGGCCTAACACTAATGTTTTGTAACAAATATAATATTAATCATTCTTCGCCAGCTTTTAAAAGGCGTACACATAATAGAAACGGAGAATTCTGTAGCTCGTATTTCTTGTCATCCAAAATAAGTATTGTTATACGTGTTCTTCCACTTGTGGAAATAGGAGTTCGTCGTCATGGTAGCAAAACTCGCTGTCTCCGGCAAACAAAAGTCAATCCACACAACTACAGTATTTTTATCAGGCCGGTCAACAATGATATCTTTATTGCATGCTAGTTCTTTAAGATATAAGAATTCTTCTCGGGACAAGAGGGAGTTCTGTGAGAGTTAAAGTTGTAAAAAGACAATAAGACAATAATGTTTATTCTAGTTTTAATAATCTTTTCAACATCAAGAGTGTCGGTACTTTTCAAAGCAGGTTGGGATTTTAACGTTTTATAAATAGTTTCAATGGGTTAAGGTCATCATTAAATTGTAACTTAAATGATAACAAGCAGAATTTTAGACCTATAACTAGAACTATTAATTTAAATGTCGACAAACAGAAGTTTAGACCTATAACTAAAAGCTATTAACTTAAATGGTGACAAGCAGAAGTTCAGACTTACAACTAGAACTATTAACTTAAATGTCGACAAGCAGAAGTTTAGACCTATAACTAAAGCTATTAACTTAAATGCAGAAGTTTAGACCTATAACTAAAGCTATTAACTTAAATGTCAACAAGCAGGAGTTTAGACCTATAACTAGAGCTATTAACTTGAATGCACGAGTTTAGATCTATAACTAGAGCTATTAACTTGAATGACAACAAGCAGAAATTTAGACCCATAGTTAGAGCTATTAACTGAAATGTTGACAAGCAGAAGTTTAGACCTATAACTAAAGATATTAGCTTAAATGCAGAAGTTTAGACCTATAACTAGAGCTATTAACTTAAATGCAGAAGTTTAGACCTATAACTAGAGCTATTAACTTGAATGCAGGAGTTTAGACCTATAACTAGAGCTATTAACTGAAGTGGTAACAAGCAGGAGTTTAGACCTATAGCTAGAACTATTAACTTAAATGCAGAAGCTTAGACCTATAACTAGAGCTATTAACTTAAATGCAGAAGTTTAGACCTATAACTAGAACTATTAACTTAAATGCAGAAGTTTAGACCTATAACTAGAGCTATTAACTTAAATGCAGAAGTTTAGACTTATTGCTAGAACTATTAACTTAAATGCAGAAGTTTAGACCTATAACTAGAGCTATTAACTTAAATGCAGAAGTTTAGACTTATTG
>NW_013678021.1:6474-11534 GCF_000517525.1 Limulus polyphemus | reverse complement strand
AAGATTCATTTTGGTTATTTTTCTGCTTTTTTTTCTGAGATATGTAACGATCACATAGTTTTCCTTCCTACTTACACCAACTTTACTTGTGACGTACCTATAATCCTGTCAGGAATTGACTCGCACCAACGTAAACATCAACGCTGGTAATCAATAACACATAGACTTAGAAAGTGGTTCTTAGTTCTTTACTGGCAGCATGTTACCTTCTTCCCGTTTGTCTCTAACATTTGACTTGGTCTTCCCTTCTTTCTCAAACACGCGCTAAGCCAGTCTCTTTGTTTCACACCTTGCACCTTGTTCCCATAGTTCTGGATAGTTTCCTTCAAAGTCAGCACGTGAGTAGTTTCTCGAATGAAAAGGTATGGATTTGTTTCTTGAAGGGAAAGGTAGGATAAATTTCTTAAGGAAAAGGGTGTGGGTGTTTTTTAAATGAAATAGCTATGGGTAGTTTCTTACGGGAAAAATACATGGGTGTTTTCTTGAAGTGAAAAGGATTGGATAAATTTTTGAAGGAAAAGAAATATATGGACAGTGTTTGTATAGGAAAGATACAGTCAGTTCCCTGCAACAACAAGATATTTTTTTCCAAAAGCAAGATCTAGGATATCTATGTAGTTTGTGTGGAAATAAAATAAGATTTTCCATGAGGAACAAGATACAGACAGTAGGATATAGTTATTTCCTAAACAACAAGATATGAGAAGTTTCTTTGTGTTATCAAATCTCTGACTAATTTTCTTCTTAGAAATTGTGAGTGTAGTTTTGTACTAAACTGAAACGTAAATCATTTTATGTTGTAATGACATCATTAAAGATACAGTTATTTTGTATATTAATGTATATGTTGTCACTTGCACCTTGTGTGAGTAATGTCTACCGAAGTATAAACCATATAGTCGTCTGTATGGGTGTAGTTATATACAACCTTTCGACAGTTTAATAAACATATTACACGCCAGAACCGGCTCTGATGCTATTTTAATAACGAACACATTGGATTGGAATTAATCTTCAAAATTAAAACTTGAATTTATGAAATGAAAAACTTATCAGTGTTGTTTGTTAATTATATATATGTTGGGTTTTTACTTGTTAGTTTCAAATATACCATATCCAGTTATCGCCACGTTATTGTGTGAAGAAGTAAAGGACATAATTGTTAATTATATAACGTGGCGATAACTGGATATGGTATATTTGAAACTAACAAGTAAAAACCCAACATATCTTGTGTGAAGAAGTAAAGGACATAATATTTATATCGTCATTGGACGTCGAAATCGCAATTGGTAGATTAATTTTTTCGAGTTTTTCATAGATGCATTTGGTGCACTATAACAACAAGTACAACCCTTCCGATGCCAACAAGCAACCTGATGGACTGGCTGTTCTTGGCGTTCTATTTATGGTAAGAACAGTTCTCAGATATACTTTTATACATTCTTTTTTCACACATCCATCATCTTTTTTACACCAAGTGAGCAAATTAAAATAAATAGCTTTTTTTTTTTGAAGAATTCAGTTATATAATGAAAACACATGAAATCATCCAAATTAAATACTTAAAACACAATTTCCCAGAAAGAATATCCATTTCTTTGTATATACTACCCAATGTTTAGATTAGAGCAGATCAAACTACAAACACAATACGAAGCTTATTTATGTTGTAAGATGGGATCAACAATAGCTACCATTTATTAGAACACATTAACAGTTGTCATTTTATGAGTTTTACAGAATATTCATCGATTTGCTAAAACTGTTAACTTCTAATTATTGCAAGTCAATTTTACGGGAATTTGTTTTAAAACTATAAAACAAATAATGCCTTTAATGCTAATATTTAGTATAATCACCTTTGGCATTAATAACAGCATTGTGCTTATCTATTTTTCAAAATCTCTAATGTAATTTTATGTCAGGTATTCTATTTGGTGGAAATCTCTTGAATTTTCTTTCTTTGACAAATAGGCTTGACATTTCTTGAAAGTGTTTTTAATTCATTATCTCCTTGAAATATGATATTATATTCAATTAGGATGGACTAATATTTTATGCTATTTATGCCTTTAGAGCAATGACAAAATCATTTGTAGCTATTGCACTCTAAATCACCATGTTGATATGTCACACTTCTTTTGTAACCTCTCAAAGCACCACTGTTCCAAACACCAAGATGCATGTCTTTTTGCTGTATTATAGTTGCTCCATAAGGACTTTCTAGCTACTACACTTTCCCAAAGGCTATATTTCTGCACCATTCCTTGATCTTTACCTGTATGTGAATTGTTAATATCAACCATAGGCGCCGATCCTGGGGGACGGGTGAGAAACGTTCCTTGTACCTTTAGCAGTGGAGGATGGTATATGTATCTGCTATCCCCCGGTTAAATATATATATTCTATTGTTTTTGTGTATGTGTATGTGCTTTACTGGACCGCAATGGATCACTCTTCTCGTTTCCGAAAATTAAACCGGTCTGAAACTGTAAACAAAATCTGCTCAATAATGCTCTTGTACCGTGACAGTTTCCAAGGCTATATCCCATATCACGCCATACGCGAAGTTTAGTGCACTTCTTTATGATGTCTTGATGCCTTAGGGAACAAACGAATTGCATTTCGATGTACCTTTCATTATTTTAAGCCCGTAAGTTGCCACATCTGAAAAACATATTATATGAAAATGGTGGAATGGACTCCAGTAAAGGTGTACGAATATGTTTTCAAACAAACTTTAAAAATTCTTCTTAAAAAATGACGAAAACACCAATTTTACATACTTGTTTAAATACCAACATGAAAAGAGGAAAAACGCTCATGTTAAAGTTTAAAGAAAGTAAGTCGTAATTTTGTCTCAGCTAGCCTGAAAAATAATGTATCACAGTCATTTGGAATAGATTAAATGTGGGGAACTTGTTTTATTTTTGTTTTTATAAAACTAAAAAGTACTGTAATGAACAGCCTAATTATTATTGGGAGAATCTATTTAGAACATATTCAAGTGAGTAATCTTATTTCTTTTTTAAATAACAATATCTTGAAACGTTATTACTGTTATTACAATCAAACGTAGCTGTCAAGATTACAGAATAATGTGAAACATCCCTCTCTCCTGGCCAATGTGAACCTTTTTTTTAATCAATGACGTCATGCAATATTTTTCTTAAATGGTCCCCCCAAATTGCAGTCGAGATCAGCGCCCTTTATATTATCAGCACAGTCATACGCAGTTTTCAATAACTGATTTTCAGATATCTAACATTTTTTTTCAGCGTATTTGTTTTTCTCCTTTCCTTGCTTGCCTCACAGCGGTATGTCTGCGGGCTTACAACGCTAGACTTCTGGTTTCGATACCCATGGTGGCCAGAGCACAGATAGCCTATTGTGTAGCCTCGTGCTTAATTACAAACAAACCTTTTCCTGCCTTGTCTGATATTTATAGGAGTGGGTTTCTTCGTCTTTGACTAACGTGTACATCACAGCACTTGGTGACCAGCCCAGGTCTCTTGGAGTTTTTCTTGCATAATGTATCGATCTGACTCTGTCATAGGGCGTTAATTCTGTCTCTTCATAGGGTATTAATTCTCCATTTTTTGACAGTTTACTGTATAGTGTTTTTGAAAACAAAATCCTAATATACCAATATATAACTCAGAATATAAAGATCTAAAATGTTTTTCTATGATAACTGGTACTTAAACTAAAGGCAAACATGTCGGACACTCTTGCACCAATTTTTCCAATATTTTAAACTCCAATGATTCATTTCGTAAGCACAACAAATAAAAACTACAGACGCAGTCAGGTGTTCTAATAAATGTATATACTACTGTACGTCAAGCTGAAAACACATTTCATTCCCCCTAAAATACTAAAATCAAGTGAAATTGTGAAAAATTGGAATATTTGACCCCAATGTTCAACTAAAAATGTGATTTCAAAAACCTTTCAATATTGAATTCAATTTCAACGGCAAACACTGCAGTGTTTTCATAATAATGTATGCGTTTTTATCTTAGCTTTTCAGGATTTGGGAACAAAGTTTATGAAAGAAAATGTTGTACAACAGTTTGTTTGTTTGTTTTTAATTATGCACAAAGCTACACAAGGGCTATCTGTGCTCTGCCTACCACGGGTATCGAAACCCGGTTTCTAGCGTTGTAAGTCCGCAGACATACCGCTGTGCCACTGGGGGGCTTGTACAATAGGTATTGGTGGAATTACAAACGAAATCTTACCTTAACACGGGAAGAAAACCAGTTATTACTGAACACATCATTTAGTGAAGTTATCACATACGTAAAGCTTCACTATCATATTATTACGAGAATTTATTAATGTATATTTTCAAACTAAACACAACTGATTTCGGCTATCCAGAAGCTACTATAATAAGATGAAGCTTTTCATGTTATTTTTCTCGTGTCCATATAAATATATATATTAATGTTAATTTTACAATGGGTTTCTTTAATCCAAGTGTCATGCTAGAATGCTCGAGTTCTCACATTCTAACCTTGCTTTAACTTCAACACCTCTAGTTTTCAATAACGCTCATTTCTTACAGAGAAGTAATTTTCTCTAATCTATTTGTCATTGTTGAGCACAAAGCTATACAACGGACTATCTGCTCTGCCCACCACAGGTATGTAAACTCCGTTAATTTTCTATAAAGCGTGTATGTATTAATATATTACTTAGTGAACAAATGAATTTACGCAGTATATTTATACCGAGATCCGCATGTATGAAACTTAAAATAGGTAATCTCTAAAAGTAAAAACAAGCTCAATACTGAGATCCACATGTATGGAACTTAAAATAGGTAATCTCTAAAAGTAAAAATAAGCTCAATACTGAGATCCACATGTATGAAACTTAAAATAGGTAATCTCTAAAAGTAAAAATAAGCTCAATACTGAGATCCACATATATAATACTTAAAATAGGTATCTCTAAAAGTAAAAATAAGCTCAATACTGAGATCCACATGTATGAAACTTAAAATAGGTATCTCTAAAAGTAAAAATAAGCTCAATACTGAGATCCAC
>NW_013678021.1:2959-5921 GCF_000517525.1 Limulus polyphemus | reverse complement strand
ATTGAATAATAATGATTTGAGGTGTTCCACCCGTCATCAGTAACTTGTCACTAAATTATAATGATTTCAGGAATTCCACCCGTCATCAGTAACTTGTCACTGAATTATAATGATTTCAGGTATTCCACCCGTCATCAGTAACTTGTCACTAAATTATAATGATTTCAGGTATTCCACCCGTCATCAGTAACTTGTCACTGAATTACAATGATTTCAGGTGTTCCACCCGTCATCAGTAGCTTGCCACTGAATTATAATGATTTCAGGTATTCCACCCGTCATCAGTAACTTGTCACTGAATTATAATGATTTCAGGTGTTACACCCGTCATCAGTAACTTGTCACTAAATTATAATGATTTCAGGTGTTCCACCCGCCATCAGTAACTTGTCACTGAATTGTAAAGATTTCAGGTGTTCCACCCGTCATCAGTAACTTGTCACTGAATTATAATGATTTCAAAAGTTACTGATGACGGGTGGAACACCCATTATAATTCAGTGACTGAAATAAGTTACTGATGACGGGTGGAACACCGTCACTAAATTATAATGATTTCAGGTGTTCCACCCGTCATTAGTAACTTGTCACTGAATTATAATGATTTCAGGTATTCCACCCATCATCAGTAACTTGTCACTGAATTATAATGATTTCAGGTATTCCACCCGTCATCAGTAACTTGTCACTGAATTATAATGATTTCAGGTATTCCACCCGTCATCAGTAACTTGTCACTGAATTATAAAGATTTCAGGTGTTCCACCCGTCATCAGTATCTTTGGATAAGAGCAAATCGAAAGTATAAGACTAGGCTTCTTATAGTTCAGTGGTGCATCGAATAATAGGTTCAACTTCATATTTGTTTATAGTGTATTTTAAACAGCTTTTAATTCAAAAGAATAAATTCGTAGTATTAATTCTAGGTGTTCTTCAAATCCTCTATACACACACTGTGGTGAGAAAATGACAACTCTAAACACGATACATAGGAATATATTTTTGTTGTATACAAAACTTGTGGTATAGTAAATTTCGTCTGTAGTGGAAACCGAATGCCAGTACTTCCACAAACTGGAAGAAAGGCCATGGGGTAACTAAATGTCAGTCATCTTGTGTATGTTTACCCAGTAACATATTAATTGTCACGTTTTTCCTAGAACTAGTTCCTCAAGTCATGCAAGATGAAACAAAGATCTGTACGTCCCGTATGTGATTCGCTACGCTCCTGTTGGTGGGACGTATCTTTGTTACTCCACAATAGTGAACCTGTGTGAAAGTTTTCGTGTGAGACTTGTTCACTTTCAGAATTCTTCATTCTCAGTTTCTCCATCTGCATTTCAACAGGTGCATGAGTAACTTACCTGTTAAAACCACAACAGTGTTTTCAGATGCTATCTCATGTTTAATATTCACAAGTGTATTAACACTCAATTCTGCGTCTTGTCGAGCTATCTTATGTTTAATATTCACAAGTGTATTAACACTCAGTTCTGCGTCTTGTCGAGCTATCTTATGTTTAATATTCACAAGTGTATTAACACTCAGTTCTGCGTCTTGTCAACTTTTACTGTAGTAATTCTTCATCAGTAAACCCGTATTTTATTGCATCATTACGCGCATAATCACTGACCAAATTCTCTATACACTTAATGTACATCTTCGATTATTTCAGGAGTTCTGACCTGTATATTCAATTTATCTATGTAGTACAATAGTGTCAGGGTTGGGAATATTTACCTATGTTGTTAAACTGAGTTCTTAAGAATAAATTCATTTAACACATTAAGCTATCTTTGACAATTTCTGTTATGAATACCTGTAAATATAAACCTTGTTTATACCTGTAAATATAAACCTACAGAAACCTGTCGAATCTATTATACATTCTTTTAATTGATTGTGATATTAAATGCATCTAAATTCAGTTGTGTGTACGAAATTCTTATTTTAATTGGAATGTTATATAACTTTGTACCCTCGTGCTTTTATTCTCAATATGATTTCCACAACTGAAGCAGCCTGTTACCTGATTGTTGAAGTTGGCACAAACAAAAGGAAATCTAAGCAATATAAACTTATCATCAGAATGATGTCTTGTTTAAGCACAAAAAATCTATGTTGCATATAATAAACATCAGAAAAACGATTAAACTAGGTGAATTAAAACATCCGGTAAATTAAATAATATTAATTTATTTAACAAAAGCATAATATTTCTGTCTCATAAGTATAGTTTGATCTTTTCGTTAATTTGTAGATCTCTAAAGAAGATAACCAGAACCTCTCCGCAATTATTGATAAGTTGTCGAGTATTCAGTACAGAAATTCTGAAGTCAAACTGGATAAAGAACTAAAGTTGAAATCATTACTTCCGGATACATTCCCGTATTTCCGATACACAGGCTCGCTTACCACGCCCCCTTGCAGCGAAGTAGTCACATGGACTGTGTTTGTCGATACTGTTCAAATCAGTACAGCACAGGTAAGCAAACATGCCAAAAAAACGTTGTATTTTAATATTGAATCTTTAGTGTAGTTTTTATTATAGGGTAGAATTGTAAACTTTCGATAAATTTCTGCAGTTCATGATTGTCCAGTTAAATATTAATATCCAAAATCCTAGTTCATGATTGTCTAGTTAAATATTGGTATCCAACATCCTAGTTCATGATTGTCTAGTTAAATATTGGTATCCAACATCCTAGTTCATGATTATCTAGTTAGATATTGATATCCAACATCCTAGTTCATGATTGTCCAGTTAAATATTGGTATCCAACATCCTAGTTCATGATTGTCTAGTTAAATATTGATATCCAACATCCCAGTTCATGATTGTCTAGTTAAATACTGATATCCAACATCCTAGTTCATGATTGTCTAGTTAAATATTGGTATCCAACATCCCAGTTCATGATTGTCTAGTTAAATACTGATATCCAACATCCTAGTTCATGAT
>NW_013678021.1:0-2483 GCF_000517525.1 Limulus polyphemus | reverse complement strand
TATCTAACGTTCCAGATTGTCTAGTTAAATACTGATATCCAACATCCCAGTTCATGATTGTCCAGTTAAATACTGATATCCAACATCCCAGTTCATGATTATCTAGTTAAATACTGATATCCAACATCCCAGTTCATGACTGTCTAGTTAAATATTGGTATCTAACATCCCAGTTCATGATTGTCCAGTTAAATACTAATATCCAACATCCTAGTTCATGATTGTCTAGTTAAATATTGGTATCCAACATCCCAGTTCATGATTGTCCAGTTAAATACTGATATCCAAAATCCCAGTTCATGATTATCTAGTTAAATACTGATATCCAACATCCCAGTTCATGATTGTCCAGTTAAATATTGATATCCAACGTTCATGATTGTCTAGTTAGATACTGATATCCAACATCCCAGTTCATTATTGTCTAGTTAAATATTGATATCCAACATCCCAGTTCATGATTGTCCAATTAAATACTGATATCCAAAATCCCAGTTCATGATTGTCTAGTTAAATATTGATATCCAACGTTCCAGATTGTCTAGTTAGATACTGATATCCAACATCCCAGTTCATGATTGTCCAGTTAAATATTGATATCCAACGTTCATGATTGTCTAGTTAGATACTGATATCCAACATCTCAGTTCATGATTGTCCAGTTAAATATTGATATCCAACGTTCCAGATTGTCTAGTTAGATACTGATATCCAACGTTCCAGATTGTCTAGTTAAATATTGATATCCAACATCCCAGTTCATGATTGTCCAGTTAAATATTGATATCCAACGTTCCAGATTCTCTAGTTAGATACTGATATCCAACATCCCAGTTCATGATTGTCCAGTTAAATATTGATATCCAACATCCCAGTTCATGATTGTCCAGTTAAATATTGATATCCAACGTTCCAGATTGTCTAGTTAGATACTGATATCCAACATCCCAGTTCATGATTGTCCAGTTAAATATTGATTGTTCCAGATTGTCCAGTTAAATACTGATATCCAACATCCCAGTTCATGATTGTCTAGTTAAATATTGATATCCAACATCCCAGTTCATGATTGTCCAGTTAGATACAGATTTCCAACATCCCAGTTCATGATTGTCTAGTTAAATACTGATATCTAACGTTCCAGATTGTCTAGTTAAGTACTGATATCCAACATCCCAGTTCATGATTGTCCAGTTAAATACTGATATCCAACATTCCAGTTCATGATTGTCTAGTTAAATATTGATATCCAACATCCCAGTTCATGATTGTCTAGTTAAATCATCTCATTGGTTTTTATTTTATCTGAGCCATTAATTAAGAAAAACAAAGAACTGAAAAATGCAAGAAAACAAATAAATTATCAATGTGTAACTTAGAACTAGTATTATGTAACCAGAAAAATGCAGAAAGCATGCGTACAGGTCTCAGGTAAAGTTTATGCTTGGCCACTGAAAACTGTGGTCTTGTTTATAAGGAGATTTAATCACAAATTATAGGAACGACTTGCATATACTAATATAATAGTGTGTCGTCAAAGATACGAACCGTGATGCTACAAGCAACATGCTTAGCACCAATATATTTGGTTATTGGAGAATTATCGATCAGTTCACAGTGCAATACTAGACTTATCGGTGGAGAATCGTCGCACTTTTGTCCACCACACGTATGACTGCTGCAAACTTTGTCTACGTTCACTAGTTGGTTGTTCAGAAAAACACACTTCACTCAGTACATTACAATTAACAGGATGTGCATATGATAAACATAAGTTGCTTCTCAGTTACATTAGTGAAGAAAAACAAACCGCAGGAAACTACGGAAAATACTTAATTCGTGTAATATTGGTACAGGTCTGACCTATAGGTGTTTGTAATATTGGTACAGGTCTGACCTATAGTTGTTTTGTAATATTGGTACAGGTCTGACCTGTAGTTGTTTTGTAATATTGGTACAGGTCTGACCTATAGTTGTTTTGTAATTTTGGTACAGGTCTGACCTATAGTTGTTTTGTAATATTGGTACAGGTCTGACCTGTAGTTGTTTTGTAATATTGGTACAGGTCTGACCTATAGTTGTTTTGTAATATTGGTACAGGTCTGACCCATAGTTGTTTTGTAATATTGGTACATGTCTGACCTATAGTTGTTTTGTAATATTGGTGCAGGTCTGACCTATAGTTGTTTTGTAATATTGGTACAGGTCTGACTCATAGTTGTTTTGTAATATTGGTACATGTCTGACCTATAGTTGTTTTGTAATATTGGTACAGGTCTGACCTATAGTTGTTTTGTAATATTGGTACAGGTCTGACCCATAGTTGTTTTGTAATATTGGTACATGTCTGACCTATAGTTGTTTTGTAATATTGGTACAGGTCTGACCTATAGTTGTTTTGTAATATTGGTACAGGTCTGACCCATAGTTGTTTTGTAATATTGGTACATGTCTGACCTATAGTTGTTTTGTAATTTTGGTAC
>NW_013678020.1:8117-10628 GCF_000517525.1 Limulus polyphemus | reverse complement strand
CATATATTTACAACATATCTACATGTGTTTCCTGAAGTCCGAGTGAATTAAATAGCCCCCTATAGCTAGTATCGTTCTATGACCCACTCTTGACTTTAGTCTGCGGTCAATGTGTTAATTAACTCATATATTTACAACATATCTACATGTGTTTCCTGAAGTCCGAGTGAATTAAATAGCCCCCTATAGCTAGTATCGTTCTATGACCCACTCTTGACTTCATTCTGCGATCAATGTGTTAATCAACTCATATATTTAAGACATATCTACATGTGTTTTTTAAATCAGAGTGGATTAAATAGGTCCCAATAACTAAAATATTTCTATAACCTACTGTTGACTTCAGTCTGCAGCCAATGTATTAAATAACTCAGATATTTACAACATAACTACACGTGTTTCATTATGTCCGACAGGATTAAATAAGACCCAACAGCTAATATCGTTCTATGACCCACTGTTGACTTTAGTCTGCGATCAATGTGTTAATTAACTCATTTATTTACAACATATCTACATGTGTTTCCTTAAGTCCGAATGGATTAAATAGGACCCAATAGCTGGTATCGTTATATGACCCAAAGTTGACTTCAGTCTGCAGTCAATGTGTTAAGTGACTCGTATATTTACAACATATCTACATGTGTTTCCTGAAGTCCGAGTGAATTAAATAGCGCCCAATAGCTAGTATCGTTCTATGAACCACTGTTGACTTTAGTCTGCAGCCAATGTGTTAAATAACTCAGATACTTACAACATAACTACACGTGTTTCCTTAAGTTCAAGTGGATTAAATAGAACCCAATAGCGTGTATTGTTCTATGAACCTCTCTTGACTTCAGTTTGCAGTCAATGTGTTAATTAACTCATATATTTACAACATATCTACGGTGATTCCTTAAGTCCGAGTGGATTAAATAGGACAAAATAGCCAGTATCGTTCTCTGACCCTCACTTGACTTTAGTTAGCAGCCAATGTGTTAATTAACTCATATATTTACAACATATCTACATGTGTTTTTTATGTTCGAGTTGATTAAATAGGTCCCAATAACTAGTATCTTGCTATGACCCACTGTTGACTTTACTCAGCAGCCAATGTGTTAAGTATCTCGTATATTTACAACATATCTACATGTGTTTCCTTAAGTCCGAGTGGATTAAATAACCCACAATGCTAGTAGCTTTCTATGAACCAATGTTGACTTTAGTCTGCAGCCAATGTGTTAAATAACTCAGATATTTACAACATAACTACACGTGTTTCCTTATGTTAGACTGGATTAAATACGACCCAACAGCTAATATCATTCTATGACCCACTGTTGATATTAGTCTGCAGTCAATGTGTCAGTTATACTTAGATATTTACAACATATCTACATGTGTTTCCTTAAGTCTGAATGCATTAAATAGGACCCAAAAGCTGGTATCGTTCTGTGACCCACTCTTGACTTGAGTCTGCAGTCAATGTGTTAAGTAACCCGTATATTTACAACATATCTACATGTGTTTCCTTAAGTCCAAGTGGATTATATAGGACCGAATAGCTAGTATCGTTTTACGACCCTCTCTTGACTTCAGTCTGCAGTCAATTTGTTAATTAACTCATATATTTACAACATATCTACATGTGTTTTTTTAAGTCCGAGTGGAGTAACTAGGTCCCAATAACTAGTATCTTTCTATGACCCATTGTTGACTTTAGTCAGCAGCCAATGTGTTAATTAACTCATATATTTGCAACATATCTACATGTGTTTTTTTAAGTCCGAGTGGATTAAATAGGTCCCAATAACTAGTATCTTTCTATGACCCACTGATGACTTTAGTCAGCAGCCAATATGTTAATTAAATCATATATTTACAACATATCTACATGTGTTTTCTTACGTCCGAGTGGATTAAATAGGACCCAACAGCTAAAATCGTTCTATGACGCACTCTTGACTTCAGTCTGCGGTCAATGTGTTAATTAACTCATATATTTACAACATATCTACATGTGTTTTTTAAATCCGAGTGGATTAAATAGGTCCCAATAACTAGTATATTTCTATGACCTACCGTTGATATTAGTCTGCAGCCAATATGTCAATAATAGTCATATATTTACAAGATATCTACATGTGTTTCCTTAAGTCCGAATGGATTAAATAGGACGCAATAGCTGGTATCCTTATATGACCCACTATTGAATTCAGTCTGCAGTCAATGTGTTAAGTAACTCGTATATTTACAACATATCTACATGTGTTTACTTAAATCCGAGTGAATTAAATAGCCCCCAATAGCTAGTATCGTTCTCTGAACCTCACTTGACTTTAGTTAGCAGCCAATGTGTTAAATAACGCATATAGTTACAAGATATCTAAATGTGTTTCCTTATGTCCGCCTGGATTAAATAGAACCCAATAGCTAATAACGTTCTATGACCAACTGTTGACTTTAGTCAGCAGCCAATGTGTTAATTAACTCATATATTTACAACTTATCTACATGTGTTTTTCT
>NW_013678020.1:0-7995 GCF_000517525.1 Limulus polyphemus | reverse complement strand
TACATGTGTTTTTTTTTAAGTCCGAGTGGATTAAATAGGACCCAACAGCTAATATCGTTCTATGACCCACTGTTGACATTAGTCAGTAGCCAATGTGTTAATTAACTCATACATTTACAACATATCTACATGTGTTTTTTTTTAAGTCCGAGTGGATTAAATAGGACCCAACAGCTAATATCGTTCTATGACCCACTGTTGACTTTAGTCAGCAGCCAATGTGTTAATTAACTCAAACATTTACAACATATCTACTTCTGTTTCCTTAAATCCGAGTGGATTAAATAGGACCCAATAGCTAGTATCGTTGTATGACCCACTCTTGACTTCAGTCTGCAGTCAATGTGTTAAGTAACTCGTATATTTACAATGTATCTACATGTGTTTCTTAAAGTACAAGTGGATTATATAGGACCCAACAGCTAATATCGTTCTATGACCCACTGATGACTTTAGTCAGCAGCCAATGTGTTAATTAACTCAAACATTTACAACATATCTACTTGTGTTTCTTTAAATCCGAGTGCATTAAATAGGACCCAATAGCTAGTATCGTTCTATGACCCTCTCTTGACTTCAGTCTGAAGTCAATGTGTTAATTAACTCATATACTTACAACATATCTACATGTGTTTCCTACAGACTGACTGGATTAAATAAGACCCAATAGCTAATATCGTTCTATGACCCACTGTTGACTTTAGTCAGAAGCCAATGTGTTAATTAACTCGTATATTTAACCCATATCTACATGTGTTTCCTTAATTCCGAGTGGATTAAATAACCCACAATATCTAGTATCTTTCTATGACCCAATGTTGACTTTAGTCTGCAGCCAATGTGTTAAATAACTCAGATATTTACAACATAACTACACGTGTTTCCTTATGTTAGACTGGATTAAATACGACCCAACAGCTAATATCATTCTATGACCCACTGTTGATATTAGTCTGCAGGCAATGTGTCAGTTATACTTAGATATTTACAACATATCTACATGTGTTTCCTTAAGTCTGAATGCATTAAATAGGACCCAATAGCTGGTATCGTTCTGTGACCCACTCTTGACTTCAGTCTGCAGTCAATGTGTTAAGTAACTCGTATATTTACAACATATCTACATGTGTTTCCTTAAGTCCAAGTGGATTATATAGGACCGAATAGCTAGTATCGTTTTACGACCCTCTCTTGACTTCAGTCTGCAGTCAATGTGTTAATTAACACATATATTTACAACATATCTACATGTGTTTTTTTAAGTTCGAGTGGATTAACTAGGTCCCAATAACAAGTATCTTTCTATGACCCACTGTTGACTTTAGTCAGCAGCGAATGTGTTAATTAACTCATATATTTACAACATATCTACAAGTGTTTTTTTAAGTCCGAGTGGATTAAATAGGTCCCAATAACTAGTATCTTTCTATGACCCACTGATGACTTTAGTCAGCAGCCAACGTGTTAATTAACTGATATATTTACAACATATCTACATGTGTTTTTTAAGTCCGAGTGGATTAAATAGGACCCAACAGCTAAAATCGTTCTATGACGCACTCTTGACTTCAGTCTGCGGTCAATGCGTTAATTAACTCATATATTTACAACATATCTACATGTGTTTTTTAAGTACGAGTGGATTAAACTAGGTCCCAATAACTAGTGTCTTTCTATGACCCACTGTTGACTTTAGTCTGCAGCCAATGTGTTAAATAACTCAGATATTTACAACATAACGACACGTGTTTCCTTATGTCCGACTGGATTAAATACGACCCAACAGCTAATATCATTCTATGACCCACTGTTGATATTAGTCTGCAGTCAATGTGGCATTTATACTCATATATTTACAACATATCTACATGTGTTTCCTTAAGTCTGAATGGATTAAATAAGACCGAATAGCTGGTATCGTTCTATGACCCACTCTTGACTTCAGTCTGCAGTCAATGTGTTAATCAACTCATATATTTAAAACATATCTACATGTGTTTTTTAAATCCGAGTGGATTAAATAGGTCTCAATAACTAGCATCTCTCTATGACCCACTTTTGACTTTAGTCAGCAGCCAATGTGTTAAGTAACTCGTATATTTACAACATATCTACATGTGTCTTGATAAATCCGAGTGGATTAAATAACCCCAGATAGCTAATATCGTTCTATGACCCACTCTTGACTTCAGTCTGCGGTCAATATGTTAATCAACTCATATATTTAAAACATATCTACATGTGTTTTTAAATCCGAGTGGATTAAATAGGTCTCAATAACTAGTATATTTCTCTGACTTACTGTTGACTTTAGTCTGCAGTCAATGTGTTAAATAACTTGTTTATTTACAACATATCTACATGTGTTTCATTATGTCCGACTGGATTAATTAGGACCCAATAGCTAGTATCATTCTATGACCCACTCTTGACTTCAGTCTGCAGCCAATGTGTTAAATAACTCAGATATTTACAACATAACTACACGTGTTTCATTATGTCCGACTGGATTAAATACGACCCAACAACTAATATCGTTCTATGACGCAGTCTTGTCTTCAGTCTGTTGTCAATGTAATAATTAACTCATATGTTTACAAAATATCTACTTGTGTTTCCTCAAGTCCGAGAGGAATAAGTAACCCCCAATAGCTGGTATCGTTCTATGACACACTGTTGACTTTAGCCTGCAGCCAATGTGTTAAATAACTCAGATATTTCAACATAACGACACGTATTTCCTTATGTCCGACTGGATTAAATACGACCCAACAGCTAATATCATTCTATGACCAACTGTTGATATTAGTCTGCAGTCAATGTGTCAATTGTACTCATATATTTACAACATATCTACATGTGTTTCCTTAAGGCCGAGTGGATTAAATAGGTCGCAATAACTTGTATCTTTCTATGACCCACTGTTGACTTTTATTCTGCAGTCAGTGTGTTAATTAACTCAGATATTTCAACATAACGACACGTATTTCCTTATGTCCGACTGGATTAAACACGACCCAACAGCTAATATCATTCTATGACCAACTGTTGATATTAGTCTGCAGTCAATGTGTCAATTGTACTCATATGTTTACAACATATCAACATGTGTTTCCTTAAGGCCGAGTCGATTAAGTAGGTCGCAATAACTGATATCTTTCTATGACCAACTGTTGACTTTAGTCAGCAGCCAATGTGTTAATTAACTCATATATTTACAACATATCTACATTTGTTTCTTTAAGTCCGAGTGGATTAAATAGGTCCCAATAACTAGAATCGTTCTATGACCTACTGTTGACTTTAGTCTGCAGCCAATGTGTTAGATAACTCATACATTTACAACATATTACATGTGTTTCCTTAAATCCGAGTGGATTAAATAGCCCCCAATAGCTATTATCGTTCTATGACCCACTGTTGACTTTAGTCTGCAGCCAATGTGTTTAATAACAAAGATATTTACAACATAACTACACGTGTTTCCTTAAGTCCGACTGGATTAAATAGGTCCCAATAACTAGAATCGTTCTATGACGTACTGTTGACTTTAGTCTGCAGCCAATGTGTTAGATAACTCATACATTTACAACATATTACATGTGCATCCTTAAGTCCGAGTGGATTAAATAACCCCCAATAGCTAGTATCGTTCTATCACCCACTATTGACTTTAGTCAGAAGCCAATGTGTTAATTAACTCATACATTTACAACATATTTACTTGTGTTTTCTTAAGTCCGAGTGGATTATATAGGACCCTATAGCTTGTATCGTTCTATGACCCTCTCTTGACTTCAGTTTGCAGTCAATGTGTTAATTAAGTCATATATTTACAACATATCTACATGTGTTTTTTTTAAGTCAGAGTGGATTAACTAGGTCCCAATAATTAGTATCTTACTATGACCCACTGATGACTTTACTCAGCAGCCAATGTGTTAATGAACTCATATATTTACAACATATCTACATGTGTTTTTTAAGTCCGAATGGATTAAATAGATGCCAATAACTAGTATCTTTCTATGACCCACTGTTGACTTTAGTCAGCAGCCTATGTGTGAAATAACTCGTATATTTACAACATAACTTCACGTGTTTCCTTATGTCCCACTGGATTAAATACGACCCAACAGCTAATATCATTCTATGACCCACTGTTGATATTAGTCTGCAGTCAATGTGTCAATTATACTCATATATTTACAACATATCTACATGTGTTTCCTTAAGTCCGAGTGGATTAACTACGTCCCAATAACTAGTATCTTTCTATTACCCAATGTTGACATTAGTCATCAGTCAATGTGTTAATTATCTCATATATTTACAACATAACTACATGTGTTTCCTTAAGTCCGAATGGATTAAATAGGACCCAATATATCCCACTCTTGACTTCAGTCTGCAGTCAATGTGTTAAGTAACTCGTATATTTACAACATAACTACACGTGTTTCCATAAGTCCGATTGGATTAAATAGGACCAAACAGCTAATATCGTTCTATGACCCACTGTTGACTTTAGGCAGCAGCCAATGTGTTAACTAACTCATATATTTACAACATATCTACATGTGTTTTTTAAGTCCGAGTGGATTAAACAGGTCCCAATAAGTAGTATCTTTCTATGACCCACTGTTGACTTTTGCTAGCAGCGAATCTGTTAATTAACTCATATATTTACAACATATCTACATGTGTTTTAAGTCCGAGTGGATTAAATAGGTCCCAATAACTAGTATCTTTCTATGACCCACAGTTGACTTTAGTCAGCAGCCAATGTGTTAAGTAACTCGTATATTTACAACATATCTACATGTGTTTCCTTAAGTACGAGTGAATTAAATAACCCCCAATAGCTAGTATCGTTCTATGACCCTCTCTTGACTTCAGTCTGCAGTCAATGTGTTAATTAACTGATATATTTACAACATATCTACATGTGTTTTTTAAGTCCAAGTGGATTAAATAGGTCCCAATAGCCAGTATCGTTCTATGACCCACTGTTGACTTTAGTCAGCAGTCAATGTGTTAATTAACTCATATATTAACAACATATCCACATGTGTTTCCTTAAGTTATAATTGACACATTGACTGCAGACTAATATCAACAGGGGGTCATAGAACGAATTTAGCTATTGGGTCCTATTTTATTCAGTCGGACTGTAGGAAACACATGTAGATATGTTGTAAATATCTGAGTTATTTAACACATTGGCTGCAGACTAAAGTCAACAGTGGGTCATACAAAGATACTAGCTATTGGGGGTTATTTAATCCACTCAGATACTCATATATTTACAACATATCTACATGTGTTTCCTAAAGTCCGAATGGATTAAATAGGACCCAATAGCTGGTATCGTTCTATGACCCACTCTTGACTTCAGTCTGCAGTCAATGGGTTAAGTAACTCGTATATTTACAACAAATCTACGTGTGTTTCCTTAAGTCCGAGTGTATTAAATAGGACCCAATAGCTAGTAGCGTTCTATAACCCTCTCTTGACATCAGTCTGCAGTCAATGTGTTAATTAACTCAGATATTTACAACATAACTACATGTGTTTCCTTAAGTTTGACTGGATTAAATAGGACCAAATAGCTAATATCGTTCTATGACCCACTGTTGACTTTAGTCAGCAGCCAATGTGTTAACTAACTCATATATTTTTAAAATATCTACATGTGTTTTTTTAAGTCCGAGTGGATTAAATAGGTCCCAATAACTAGTATCTTTCTATGACCCACTGTTGACTTTTGCTAGCAGCGAATGTGTTAATTAACTCATATATTTACAACATATCTACATGTGTCTTCTAAGTCCGAGTGGATTAAATAACCCCCAATAGCTAGTATTGTTCTATGACCCACTGTTGACTTTAGTCTGTTGTCAATGTGTTAAATAACTCAGATATTTACAACATATCTACATGTTTTTCCTAAAGTCCGAATGGATTAAATAGGACCCAATAGCTAGTATCGTTCTATGACCCTCTCATGACATCAGTCTGCAGTCAATGTAATAAGTAACTCGTATATTTACAACATATCTACGTGTGTTTTTTGAACTCCGAGTGGATTAAATAGGTCGCAATAACTAGTATCTTTCTATGACCCACTGTTGACTTTAGTCAGCAGTCAGTGTGTTAATTAACTCATATATTTAACCCATATCTAAATGTGTTTTTTTTAAGTCCGAGTGGATTAAATAGGTCCCAATAAGTAGAATCGTTCTATGACCTATTGTTGACTTTAGACTGCAGACAATGTGTAAAATAACTCATATATTTACAACATATCTACATGTGTTTTCTACAGTCCGACTGAATTAAATAGGACCCAATATCTAAATTCGTTCTATTACCCACTGTTGATATTAGTCTGCAGTCAATGTGTCAATTATACTCATATATTTACAACATATCTACATGTTTTTCCTAAAGTCCGAATGGATTAAATAGGACCCAATAGCTGGTATCGTTCTATGACCCACTCTTGACTTCAGTCTGCAGTCAATGTGTTAAGTAACTCGTATATTTAAAACATAGCTACATGTGTTTCCTTAAGTCCGAGTGTATTAAATAGGACGCAATAGCTAGTATCGTTCTATGACCCTCTCTTGACATCAGTCAGCAGCCAATGTGTTAATTAACTCATAAATTTACAACATATCTACATGTGTTTTTTAAGTCCGAATGGATTAAATAGGTGCCAATAACTATTATCTTTCCATGACCCACTCTTGACTTCAGTCTGCAGTCAATGTGTTAAGTAACTCGTATATTTACAACATATCTACATGTGTTTCATTAAGTCTGAGTGTATTAAATAGGACCCAATAGCTAATATCGTTCAATGACCCTATCTTGACTTCAGTCTGCAGTCAATGTTTTAATTATCTCATATTTTTACAACATATCTACATGTGTTTCCTTACGTCCGAGTGGATTAATTAGGACCCAATAGCTAGTATCGTTCTATGACCCACTCTTGACTTCAGTCTGCAGCCAATGTGTTAAATAACTCAGATATTTACAACATAACTACACGTGTTTCATTATGTCCGACTGGATTAAATAGGACCCAACAACTAATATCGTTCTATGACGCAGTCTTGTCTTCAGTCTGTGGTCAATGTAATAATTAACTCATATGTTTACAACATATCTACTTGTGTTTCCTTAAGTCCGAGTGGAATAAATAACCCCCAATAGCTGGTATCGTTCTATGACCCACTCTTGACTTCAGTCTGCGGTGAATGTGTTAATCAACTCATATATTTAAAACATATCTACATGTGTTTCCTTAAGTCCGAGTGGATTAAATAACCCCCAATAGCTAGTATCTTTCTATGACTCACTGTTGATTTTAGCCTGCAGCCAATGTGTTAAATAACTCAGAGATTTCGTCATAACGACACATATTTCCTTATGTCCGACTGGATTAAATACGACCCAACAGCTAATATCATTCTATGACCAACTGTTGATATTAGTCTGCAGTCAATGTGTCAATTGTACTCATATATTTACAACATATCTACATGTGTTTCCTTAAGGCCGAGTGGATTAAGTAGGTCGCAATAACTGATATCTTTCTATGACCCACTGTTGACTTTAGTCAGCAGCCAATGTGTTAATTAACTCATATATTTACAACATATCTACATGTGTTTTTCGAACTCCGAGTGGATTAAATAGGTCGCAATAACTAGTATCTTTCTATGACCCACTGTTGACATTAGTCATCAGTCAATGTGTTAATTATCTCATATATTTAAAATATATCTACATGTGTTTTTTTAAGTCCGAGTGGATTAAATAGGTCCCAATAACTAGAATCGTTCTATGACCTACTGTTGACTTTAGTCTGCAGCCAATGTGTTAGATAACTCATACATTTACAACATATTACATGTGTTTCCTATAGTACGACTGAATTAAATAGGACCCAATAGCTAAATTCGTTCTATGACCCACTGTTGA
>NW_013678019.1:7392-12443 GCF_000517525.1 Limulus polyphemus | reverse complement strand
CTATTTGGCATTAACATAGAAGATAAATAATATTTGATAGAATTACACTACGTCTAAGAGAAAACAGTTTTACCGATTGTTTTGGGTAACAGTAGTGCAAGAAGTTTCGATTGGATGGAATCGAAATATATATGATTGGGTGAAATTAACAGTAGCAGATTAAATTCACAAACAATTGTTGAGATATCATAAGAAATGGCGAACCTATTGTTTTATTTGTTTAGGCCGTAGGGTGTTTTCAATTATGTAGATTGAAATATTTTCTGAATATCTTATTAACATTATTTCAGATAAATGTGCAGTTACAATACATGAAAATACAGATAGTGATTGTACTAAAGGGAAATAGAAAGCAACACCTTCATTATAAATCTTTGTAGGCTGCACCAAAGCTAGTATTAAACATGTAAATGGAAAAATATCCCTAAGTAAAAACGTTAGTGGATTCCAATGGTCCAAAGTAAGGGTTGTAGTTATCTAACCCGAGACAGCTGATGTGTGTAGGGACCAGTTTTGCAGACTCGACCCCTATTTCTCTTCTTATGGAACTGGTTGCTGTTTACTTATCAACCTTGATAGTTAAAATAAACGTATCTGGGATAGAGTGTAGACATGTTGTACGTTGTCACAGGAATGGCAACAGGAGGCAGCATTCTTACTAAGGTATTGGACAAGCAGAAACCCAATAAAACCAATGGACTGAGAAGTTAATGGATGTCATTCTATCAGCAATTAGAACATGAGCACATGTAAACCCTATAGAAATCTCACTTGATCAAGGTAATCCCTTGATTACTTTGCCTTTAAGGGTAGTTTTTAGTGGAAAGTAATAGTTGAACTAGGCAGGTATGACCCTTTTCTAATATACACATCTCACTGACATTTTGATTAATTGAAATTCACCTGGTCTTTCATTCTCAATCTGGATATTTATAATTTATGATCGAAATCTTGAATATTCTGGCTACTTTCTTGTTTTCAACTAGTCAAGGATGTTTTTCTTACTCTATTGTGTCCTTAAGCTTCCAAGTGTTGTTTGATCTGCCATGGAAGGATACATAAATTCGATGATATTGAGTAGTACCCTGAAGAACTAAGGGAAACTTTAATGCTATTTGGCTAGATTGCAGCTGAATGTGAGCTTCTATAAGAAGGTATTTTATTGGTAGGGCCTTACAATATGCTGCTTTCATCTGATGCTACAGTAAGTCATGGAAGGGAAGGAAGTAGAGGTAAGGTGGCTACAGTTTTGCAACTCAAGGCTACGAACCTGACAAACCACTGTAAGTGTCTTGTACTGATACCAAAGTTATTGAAAGTGGCTCTTTTGATCTTGTTTACCAAACTCAATGTGGAGTTGATAACACAATTTATAAATAATGTGGAGTTGATAACAATTAAGAAAATTTTACACGACCAAAGATTTAGTATTAGAGAACTACAGATTGTAAGATATGATTGGATCTTTGTAAGTACTTTTCTATTCAAGTGGTAAAAGGAAAAATTAAACGCACCTTAATTTTGATGAAAGAATTTATTCCGAAAGCGATGTATATTTTTTTATATTATTAATCTAAATGCAACGTTTGTACATATTTCACTGTATTCTTTAGGAAAGGTTTGACTTTCTTTTATTATGATATTTTCTATATTCTTCTTAAAGGTGTTTTATGTACGTTTTTAATGTGGGGTTATTTATGTATTTCAAACCTTATATTGGGAATTTTAAGAGTTATTTTGCTTACTGATGTGATATAGAGTTGTTTTTAAAAGTTTATATTTTGCTCTTTATTACTGATGTTAAAGGGTTTTTATGTATTATGTACTGTACTATGGTTTCAAGATAAAGGGCTTTTAATTTTGTACAGTATTTTTAATTCATTATTTTTGTTAAAGGATATTATGTGTGATTTTGAAGAATATTTGGATTTGGTCATTACAATGTTGCAGAGTATTGTGATATATTTCATCAGTGTTAAATGACTTTGTTTCTATGTTGTTTGTCATGTGTATTTGTTAAAAGGGTTTTATAGTGTGCGTGTATCTGTGTTAAAAGGGATTTTCATGTCTTATATTTCTTATTTAAAGGGTTGTGACGATTTCGTTGCATTTGAGTGTTAACGAGGTGCGAGAACGTTAACATAGTCCTCAATCAGAATGTTAATTAATTGTCAGTTAAAGGACAAGCCTGATGTAGGAAAAGAGGAAAGTGTGGTATATAAATATATAATGTGTTTCTATCTTCTCGTAATATTATAGTATTTATTCTCTATTTTGTGTATAAAAGCCGTGAAGTTCATAGCTTCCTTTATTCCTTTATTTACTAGAATATAATACCTATTTTGGCCATGGATAATTTACTGAAATGCTGCATGATGTGCAAGAGTGTTGACAACAATGGCCTTCAATTGAAACTTATGTGATATCTCGAGATTATAGCCTTGCCGAAATTTGAATGAGAATAACCAGTCACAGAGTAGCGAAAGTAGCAACGTTTCATGCGACCTAAGAAACATTGAATTTAAATGGCCTGAAACACGATCTAGAAAGAAAGTAGTTTAAAGAGAGAAGTCGATAAAAGCAACAGTCCATTGTTCCATAAAAGCATGTATACACAGACACTGTGTTTGTGTTAAGTATGAATCAATCAAGATTTCTCATTTCGCGTTTTTCTTTGTGTTCAATCTCTTTATTTCATTCATTCTCATGACTCAGTTATTCAGAGATTTAGCATTACTCTGTAATGAATATCCTGGTCAAATTTTCTGCTCTTTTTCAGACCTATTCTACTTCTCTAAAGTTAATTCACTTTTTTTTACCTGTTTAAACCACACAAGCAAGAAAACCATATGAACCTACTCCTGACTGACACAAGAGGCGTGTTTTAGCGCCACATTATAAAAAAAAGAATTAAAGATATTTAAACAATATAATAAACAAGCTGCATCTCTCGTTCAACGTCAAACATTCTACAAATAGAATAAAAATACTTATTTGCTAAAAGGACAGGTGTATTTGCCAAATAAAAACACGCAAGTCATAAATTCACCACACCACGTGGAGGTGGTATGGAGGTTCATTAGGTCCATGCGGGGGTACATACAAATTTTCAGTTTTGCATTTTGCGGTTTTTATGGGCGTTTTTTACCATTACTTCACCCCCTGTTAATGGATCTTCACCAAATTTGGTATGAAGGTTTGTTGGATCCATGTGGAGATATATGTATAGTTGCGGTTTCACATTTCGTGTTTTGCAATTTTTATTGGCATTTTTGTGTTTTTTACAGACATATAAGGGAAGCATTTTTTTATTTCCTAAAATAATCTTTCATTAATCATGAATTTACATAACTTCAGTCCAGGGGACGGGTACTCCAGCTAGTAAATAAATAAAACGCAACGTTTATCTCTAAAACATTTACAGCTCTTCCCATAGAAGAAGAAAAAACCTGACTTAGTTTGTATAAGCTACTTAAAGATTACTGCAGTATTTTTCTTAAGTCTAATGGAAAATGGTTGTTACTTTAAATGTGAACTTCAGACTATGTAAACCGTGGCAGTTTGAAAAGATTTGAATAACATTACCATAAATAAATTTGTTTACATGAAATACATCCTAATTGATATTTCATACTGTGGTCATGCCCGACACATGACTCTTGGCCTAACAATAACTTAGCGATAAGTTAGTGGGCTTACAACGCTTAAAATAGGGTTTCGATACCAGAGGTGGGCAGAGCACAAATAGCTTATTGTGTAGATTTGTGGTTTACACCAAAGTAACAAGCAAACAAACACATTACCGTGGGTTTTTAGCAGTGGTAGATATTAGAAAATATACCAACATGTAACCAACTTATAAAGTAAAACAATTTCAAAAGACTCATGTTTATTATTTGGTAGCAAATAAAACTGATCTGTAACAATATGAATGATCGGTGCTTATGTAAAAGTTAGAATCAACTGAATAAATAGAATACAGCTGTTATCTGTACATAATTTAAACATCTTTTCTATAAAGATATTTTAATCGTGTAAAGGTAAATGTAGCATTTTGTTTATAAATATATCTTAATTCAGTACAGCCATATGTTGCATTTCATTTACAAATAATGATGTTTTAATGTGTACAAATAAACACTGTATTTTATTTATGAATAAGGATGCTTTAATTGTGTACAAATAAACGTTCCCTTTTATTTATAGGTAAAGGTGCTTTAACTTTGAAGTAGTTTATATAAAATAACTCAGACCTTTTTCTTCTTCTGTGGTAAGAGCTGTAACTTGGAGAAAGTGTTTTAATTTATTCATTATGTAGATACGTATATATATAATATATATATATGTGCAAATACACCGTACATAACAGAGAGAAAGATGAGGGCAAGTAGAGAAAAAATGAAGTTCATTCAGCCGTAGAAATTCATATCTATACTTCCTATTCACATTCATATAACGGAAACGATTAAAATATTGGATGATTCATTCTTGAGCAGGTGGAAAAGAATTAAACGATTAATGCAATCCATTCTGCTTGAACAAAGAAAGACTGGCCCCATGGGATAAATAATGAAGCCTACTTCCCCAACGACAAAAAAGGACTTTGAAGGTACATTATCTAAGCTTTTTCACAATTGTGGCGGTGCTCTTTACATGCTTATAGTACCAAATACTTAATTAAGTCAAGCCTTCTTTATTATTGTAACTCGGATCGAAAGTTACTTATTCTTCCAACACTTGTATAGATAGTATAATTGTGTGAATAGAATGTGTTGATGTCTAACTCATGTAATTAATCATAACTTTACACGGAGTCAGATAAAACACGACACAGTTTTTCCCATTAAGCTTCATATGATCCCTTTCCACTTGCTTAAAGGAAAAATTAAATCTAATGAGGATAATACACTTATAAGTCTGAACTACGTTTTATAATCCTTCAATTGGTCAAAAATCGTAATTTAGGTAAGTTTTATATCATGGAGCAGCCTTCACGTTGAACTATCGGCTTTCCATCTAACATGCTTTCTAAGAGGCCTTTGGTGTGTAAG
>NW_013678019.1:3562-6457 GCF_000517525.1 Limulus polyphemus | reverse complement strand
GTGACTTCTATTTCTTTTCTTTCCCTCTCTCTCTTTTAACAACACAACAAAGGTGGCTTGAATAAAATGTTTATAAGTGTACAATATATAATGCATTTTCTGTGACAACTTTTGAAGTAATTTGTACCATGTTTAAGGCTTTCTTAAATAAAACTTATGATTCTCAATGCGTTTCTGATGAAAGTTAATTCCCTTACGATCAGTACTTTTTAAAATACAGTTATTTTAAAATGGCAGGTCTTTATAATCACCTTGTAGATAAATCACGTAACATTTGTAACGTGGAATATCGTGCATTTCTAACTATGTTTGTGATTGTTTCTCTGAGTTATTTGTCAGAAAGTCATTTAAAGTCACATCATTTAGAGAATGTTAAAACTAAGACAGTTATAGTTTCCTTTTAACTTACAACTTCCAGTCTATCGAAATAAAGTCTTCATCATCAAAATAAAATCTTCGTATCATTAACTCAAGCTCCCCAGTGGCACAGCGATATGTCTGCGGACTTACATCGCTAGAATCCGGGTTTCGATACCAGTGGTAGGCAGAGCACAGATAGCCCATTGTGTAGCTTTGTGCTTAATTACAAAACAAACAAACATTAACTCAATACATACGATCTGCAGACATTTTTGTATTATCTGTAATATACAGAATATATTATAACTTGTACTTGGTTGTTATGTAGGATGAAGCTTGATGGAAAAATGTAGACATTTCTGGATTAAGAAATGACAATATTGATTAAGCTCTCCCCATTTTTCAATTCCCTTCAGTTCTTTAATACATGAAAGCAAACGTAAAAAGACTGTAAAATCAAAACATTAACACTACCATATGATTAGTATTATTAAAAAGTTACTCATCTTGTACAAATGTATTATTCCACAAAACGAAGGGGACACACCGTCTATCAAATACAGAGGTTATATTAAAACGATTTTGATATGCTAACTAGCAGGTCACATGAAAATCAGAGTCGATATACACTCATTGTAGAACAGCATATATCATACCTAGATTTTGACATTGTTTGGAATTTCCGTAGGTAATGTGATGCCAATGAAATTTGATCGCTCTGGGTATGAAACAGCTCTTTGCGATGCAAAACTTTCATTTCCTCAGAACATAGACATGTGTTCAGATCAGGAATGTGTAATTTCCAAGATAAGAATATCCCTTATACTTAATGACATTTGGAAACAAAGGAACATGGATTAACTGGAGCATCAAAACAAGAAAGAGACGTTCAACAAGTCGTACCTCAGTCATGGTGAACAAAGTACGGAGTCTGGGAACACGTGTATGTCCACAAACAAAGCCTGTCTACGAGACCCAGGCAACAGTACGCAACATAATCAAGAAGGATCTCTACCTGGAAAAGTGACACAAGTTGTTTCTAGGTCATACCAGCTCAGCTGTAGCATGTCTCAAGCAGCTGGACAATGAAATTGGTATTCATGCTATTCCATACAACAATATATCGGTCAACTTGCCGGACGCAGCATCGATTAGACTGTTGAAACAAATACCGGGAACAGTTTAACCGTTAATATTACAGAAGATATGTTAATGATATATTTGTAGCTTTGAAAAATAAACTTGATGTTCGTGAATTTCAAAATCATTTAAACGGTAAACACAACAATA
Organism: Limulus polyphemus; assembly: GCF_000517525.1. NCBI lineage: Eukaryota > Metazoa > Arthropoda > Merostomata > Xiphosura > Limulidae > Limulus > Limulus polyphemus. Next base: position 4,807 of record NW_013678019.1, on the reverse strand, counting down.
TTAAATCTACAATTGGAGAACAAATGGTAAATACTTTACCTCTTTTAGATACCAAGATAGTTAACTTAGGAATACGTTTTGAGACTAAGTATTATCATAACTAATACTTACTGAGCAATATTTTCGTTTTGACAGTTTTTTAACTTAAGAAGAATTTAATTCACCGGGCCTTTAATATATTTAGTTCGTTTTCTGGATACCGTGAATAAGCAGAAAATATAAAGTTTTTATCGCAAAAAAAATATAGTTTTCTTATACATTTTATTGATATTATTATTACTAAGAATTATTTAAAAGCTCTGTACATTTCTAAGATCAGTAAACTTGTTGAAACTAAAGAAATAGGTTATTGTATGTTACCTTTTACAAGTAAAAATGCAATATAATTGAAGAAAAAGAAATCAATTTTGAATAACAAAATTTATCCTCAAATTGGGTTTAGAATTGTTTTCAAGCCGATATGCCGTATATGCAGTTATTTTAAACTTAAAGACAGGATCCCTAAAACACATTGCTCTTACGTCATATATAAATTTACGTATCCAAGGTGTAAAGATGGCTATGTAGGCTATACAATTCGTTGTTCGAAGTCAAGAATTCAAGAGCATGCTCAAAATACACTATATAACCAGTCTTTCATTCTTCGTCATTGTTTGCAAGTATGTGACATTAGAATTACAGCCAACGATTTCAGCATCTTGGGAAGTGAGACCAGTGAAAAAATGCTCCTCAGTAAGAGAGCTTGTGAATACACAAGGTGCGTCCTGAGTTGAACGTAAACCAAATACTAAGAAACCGTTATCGTTGTACACTGGATGGCTCAGGTTTCATTTGTATGTTTCTATTCCAGGTATACTGCTCATCTTTTAAAGTGTAAAAATTGTGTACTAGCATTTCTTTTAAAGTTTTAAATACGTGTCCAACATATTCAATTTTTGTGATAATTCACGGATACGTTAAGGAAAAGTACTGCCGTGTTGTCGTATTCTCGAATTACTTACTTCTAGATCAGTGGTCACCAAACTTTTTTCACAGCAGGCCAGATAACTGAGATAATGATGAGCGCGGGCAGCATAACCATTTTGTTCAATACAATACAGTGAATATAAAAAAAATTAAGACAACAAATATGTTTATTTTCCAAAAAAGTTATCAAAGAAGGCGACGTCAGCAATAGATATAAGATAGTTATATCACAACCAGTGCGCACATATCCGAATCTCACAAACTAAGCAGCAAAAAAGG
>NW_013678019.1:0-2562 GCF_000517525.1 Limulus polyphemus | reverse complement strand
ATCAAAGAAGGCGACGTCAGCAATAGATATAAGATAGTTATATCACAACCAGTGCGCACATATCCGAATCTCACAAACTAAGCAGCAAAAAAGGTTCGTGAGATTTGTGAAACTGGCGTTTAGCTTTTGAGATATTATCAATATTTGCTTTGGAATTCCTGCATCCAACCAAAAGAATTGGTTTCAAATGTTCATCAGTCAACCTCGTTCGATGTGCTGACTTCACGTACTTCATTTTTGAAAATATTTGCTCACAGACATAAGTTGTTCCAAACACTGATGCCATACTAGAGGCAAATTTCTTCAACTTTGAAAACTCATCATCAGGTAAGCAGCGATAAAATTCAACAAGTTTTCCTTCTCTGTGCTTTTCTTTCAACAAGTCATTTGCTTGCAAATCAATGAGAGCCAACTATAGTTCGACTGGCACGTCATCAAGGTTACAATCAAACAGATTCTGGAACAGAATTATATCACTCTCAATTCTGTCAAGATCTGAAAATCTCTTCAAAAAAATCCTTATTTTAGTCACTAATAATTTTCTTCGGAAACTCGAGGTTGACATCTGCAATTCCAGCGCGAAACTTTTTGAAACACTGAAAATGAGAGAAGTTTCCTCCTTCCAGTTGTGCTTCAAACAACAATAGCTTTCTCCGAAATCCTTTGATGATTCTGTATAGATCACAGATAAGGTTATCCTTTCCCTGAAGTTTCAAATTCAATTCATTCATGTGGGATGTGATGTCAACCAAAAATGACAACTTTGACATCCAGGCAGGATCTGACAGAAGTGGATCAGCTCTATCCTTTTCGGTTAGAAAATTATCTATTTCTCTTCGGAGCTTATAAAAAAGAAACAGGACTTTACCGCAGTTGAGCCACCTCACTGCTGTGTGATAAGGCAAGTCGCAGAATTCAGAATCAATTTCTTCAAGAAAAGCCTGGAACTGGTGGTGATTAAGTGCATGACCCCGAATGAAGTTCACTGCAGAAACGATTGGTTTCAGTACGCAAGAAATAGCTTAAGTCTTTCCCACAGAGTGCTTGCTGATGTATAAAAGAGTGCCCGGGAGTTGAAGATCTTCCAACTTAGTTCGTATCTGCTCCACCAGACCCTTCCTCACTCCAGCCATGTTTTTTACTTCTATCAACTGTAACACATTGAAACTGATTCCACTGAAGGTTATAGCCTTGCAAAGTTTTCTGCACTTCCATGAAAATGTCTTCTCCAGTTGTTGTTCCGTGCATGCTGCAAACGGATGCCAACTTTTCTGTGATCTGAAAGTCCAAATTAACACCACGAATGAACAAGAGAAGTTGTGACGTACTCGAGAGATCAGTAGACTCATCCAGCACCAGAGAATACCACAAGAAGTTCCTAGCTTTCTCGCGTATCTGTAACACCATGTTCTCCCCAAGTTCTTCTGTTCTCTGCACAACTGAACTTGCTGAAAGGCTGATACTTCCAAACAAATCGGCTTTCTCAGAACACAAGTCATTTGCTGCTTCCATCATACTAATTTAATTAAAATCTTTGTTAATTTAATTAAGTCGTTTAGCTCATTTGTAGCACAGTGCAGTGGGGGGCTGGATGAACTGCCCTCGCAGGCCGGATCTGGCCCACGGGCCATAGTTTGGTGACCCCTGTCTCAATAGATGGAGAACAAAAATTAAGAAAAAATACTTAGAAGTTCAGTTATCTCTCAATAGATGGAGAAAAAATTAAGAAAAAATACTTGGAAGTTTAATTACCTCTCAATAGTTGGAGAAAAAATACTTGGAAGTTCAGTCATCTCTCAATAGATGTAGAAAAATACTTGGATGTTCAGTTATCTCTCATTAGACGGAGAAAAAATACTGGTAGTTCAGTTATCTCTCAATAGCTGGAGAAAAAATACTTGGAAGTTCAGTTATCTCTCAATAGCTGGAGAAAAAAATTAAGAAAAAATACTTGGAAGTTCAGTTATCTCTCAATAGATGTAGAAAAATACTTGGATGTTCAGTTATCTCTCAATAGATGGAGAAAAATACTTGGAAGTTCAGTTATCTCTCAATAGATGGAGAAAAATACTTGGAAGTTCAGTTATCTCTCAATAGATGGAGAAACAAATAATAAGGAAAAATACTTGGGTGCTCAGTTATCTCTCAATAGACGGAGAAACAAATAATAAGGAAAAATACTTGGAAGTTTAGTTATCTCTCAATAGATGGAGAGAAAAATTAAGAAAAAATACTTGGAAGTTCAATTATTTCTCAACAGATGGAGAGTGTACTGAACTATCATTAAGAACCTTTACTTAAAACACAATAGAAATGAGTTATATCACTACTTTATATTTGCACAACAAACACGTCTTTATGCTCGTCCAATAACCATCAATTTAAATCCCTTTGTGTTCATTCCACAATGAAAGATGCATAATTTATGTTTATTTCATAATTTTTTATGGTAGTTGCGAGATCGTTCAAATTTTTCAGACCCGAACAGAAATTGATCAATGAAGACAATATATAAAATATAAAGTTTTCTCTTAGGAAACGTTTGGTAACTATTTGGACATT
>NW_013678018.1:10407-11504 GCF_000517525.1 Limulus polyphemus | reverse complement strand
TACACAAGTTAACGACTCAAGTAAGACACTACATCATAAAGTTGTGACAGGACTACACAAGTTAACGACTCAAGTAAGACATCCTAATGTTATAACAGGACTACACAAATTAACAAATCAAGTTATATGCATTAAATTTCTAACAACCTAACGAAAAATCTAACATCAAAATCAATTCATTTTTTATATTGGTGTATAAAAGACACTTTAATACTGGTACTAAACGAACTTATAACACCGGATTTTTATGTCTCTTTAATTGAACACGTCCCCCAGCATTTCAGCGGTATGTCTGCAGAATTACAACGCTAAAAACCGGGTTTCGATACTCGTGGTGGGCACAGTACAGATAGCCCATTATGTAGCTTTGTGATAAAGTAAAATCAAGTAATCGTACACTCAACGTTTCGCTTCACAGTTTCTTCAGAAGAGTTCCACTAAAACACAGACCGTAATTGACAGTACAAAGCTTCAAATGGTTTATATAATAATTCGAATCGAATCTACGAAGAAGCTGTAAAGCGAAACGTTGAGTGTCCGATTAAAGAAATATAACAAATTTGGTGTTATAAGTTCATTTAGTTCTAATATTAGATTCTTTGTAATTAAGCACAAAGCTACACAATGGGCTATCTGTGCTCTGCCCACCACGGGTATCGAAACCCGGATTCTAGCGTTGTAAGTCAGCAGACATACCACTGTGCCACTGGGGGAACTAGTATTAAAATAAATTTATAGACCGTCTACTGAATTCATTAGACACTGTGAGCCCGTATTTAATTTATTTTTAATATATGGAAAAAAATAAATACATTCTTCAACAAGTTTTATTTTTAAGTCAAAATTTACACTTGCATGAAGATTCTTGAAACTTTCAGAAAATTCAAATAATTGTTATGTATAAGAACTTTTATGTACATTATAATCAGAAGCTCGTGATCAAAATAAACTAAATATATAGATCATAAAATAATTTAAAGTAACAGATTCATTAATAAGACAGTATCTTATAACAAACTGATTAGACTAATATTTGATGACGAGGAACCCACTTTGAGACTAATAATGGCTGGAGACGGCTTAAATGGGTAATGAAG
>NW_013678018.1:6989-9960 GCF_000517525.1 Limulus polyphemus | reverse complement strand
CTTATATTAAAGTTTTTCTTCATTACCCATTCAAGCCGTCTCCAGCCATTATTAGACTAATATGTTGTCATAAACGAATACGTCAGAAAACTAGCGCCAATAATGATATTAGGTCATTAACTTGTTATTCTTGGTGATAGCGACATTTTCGGCCGTAATCCCAAAAATGTATCACGAAGTTTAAAATGTTCATAAACGGCAAACAGAAACCAACAATGTAAAATATCCTCCATAACACATTAATTATTCAAAACATTAATAAAGTAGGTTCAGACACTACCAACCAATAAGATTTAACGAAACTGATTATAAAGTGCAATGTATTATGCTTTTGTTTGTATATACATTTATTTATTTATTTATCACGAAGATAGATACACTTGCTGTTATCGTACTAACAGATTTATGGATGATTTCCTGAATGACGTATGGACTAGACAACGACATTTGTTCTTAGTACCGCTTATTGAATACTGTATTGTATAAATAAAGAGAAAAGGCTTAGCATTATACAGTGCCTTGTAAAATTGTTCACCCCATATTTTGTTGCCGTCTGAGCTTGCAATCATGAAACGTTCAAATGGGACTATATATTTAGAATCTACCCAATTTACTCCAAACTGAGAAAGTTAAAAAAACGTTCATATTATGTAAGTAAGTTAGATTTTTAAAGAAAATTCGAATATTCTCATTTGCATAAGTGTTCAATCCCTTCGCTACCGCAACCTTAAATCAGTTCAGGTGTAAAAGATTAGTTTGAAAGGTCACAAAATTAGTGTAATGGTCTCTGTCTCTGTGTAATCAAAGTGGTTTAACTTGACTTCAGAGTAAATTCATCTGTTCAAGCGACAACTCAGATAGTGATACGACAAACTAGCCATGAAGACCAAGGAGCTTTCAAACAAGTCAGGGATAAAGCGGTAGAGAAGCACAAATCAGGAGTACGGTGAAGTCGATCATTAAGAAGTGGAATGTGCTTCATACCACTACCCAGATCAGGCCACCCTTTCAAACTAAACAGCTGAGTAAGTAGGAAACTGGTTAGGGATGTCACTGTGAAGTCAACAGAGACTTTGAAAGATTTGCAAAGTTTCATGTTTGAAATGGGGGTCAGTGTTCATACATGGATAATATTCCGTTCCCAACACAGAGTTGGCCTGTATGGGCGAGTGGTAAGAAAGAAGCCATTACTGAAACAGAATCATCTTAAGTCTCGCATGGAGTTTGCGACAAAGCATGTAAATGATACTGAAGACATGTGGCAGAAGGTTTTGTGGTCACACGAGAGAAAACTTGAGCTTTTTGGTCAGCGTTACGTCTGGCGCAAGCCAAACACAGCACATTACTCAGTCAACACCATCCCAACTGTCAAGCATGGTGGCGGCAGCGTCATGTTATGGGGATTCTTCTCATCAACAGGGACTGGGAAGCTTGTCAGGATGGAGGGGAAGATGGATAGTGCAAAGTACAGGCGAATCCTATATGAAAACCTGCTTTAGTCAGCGAAGAATCTAAAACTGGGTCGAAAATTTATATGTCAACAGGACAATCACCTGAAGCAAAAGGCCAAAGCTACACTGGAGTGGTTTCAAAAGATGAAAGTGAATGTCCTGGAGTGGCCCAGTCAAAGTCCTGACTTGAATCCAATAACAAATTTATGGCGAGACTTGAAGATTGCAGTCCATCAACGATCCCCAACAAACTTATCAGAATCGGAACAATTTTGCCAGGAAGAATGGGCAAACATTACGCCATCCCATTGTGCAAAGATGGTAGAGATCTATCCAAAAAGATTCACAGCAGTAATAGCTGCCAAAGATGCTTCCATCAAGTACTGACTTAGAGGGCTGAATACTTATGTAATCAACAAATTTCAATTTTTATATTTTCTTTGCAGGTTTTGCTGACATTCAACGTCTTTCACATATAACAGTGTTAAGTTTGATGAGCTGACATTCAATCTCCACACATAACAGTGTTAAGTTTGATCAGCTGACATCCAACCTCCTTCACACATAACAGTGTTAAGTTTGATCAGTTAACATTCAACCTCCTTCACACATAACAGTGTTAAGTTTGATCAGCTGATATTCAACCTCCTTCACACATACCAATGTTAACTTTGATCAGTTAACATTCAACCTCCTTCACACATAGCAGTGTTAAGTTTGATGAGCTGACATTCAATCTCCTTCACGCATAACAGTGTTAAGTTTGATCAGCTGACATTCAATCTCCTTCACACATAACAGTGTTAAGTTTGATGAGCTGACATTCAATCTCCTTCATGCATAACAGTGTTAAGTTTAATGAGCTGACATTCAATCTCCTTCACACATAACAGTGTTAAGTTTGATCAGCTGACATTCAACCTCCTTCACACATAACAGTGTTAACTTTGATCAGCTGACATTCAACCTCCTTCACACATAACAGTGTTAAGTTTGATCAGCTGACATCCAATCTTCTTCACACATAACAGTGTTAAGTTTAATGAGCTGACATTCAATCTCCTTCACACATAACAGTGTTAAGTTTGATCAGTTAACATTCAACCTCATTCACACATAACAATGTTAAGTTTGATCATTAGAGTTTTGAATAGACACAAGTTCATTAAAAATATTGTTTACATTATTTGTATTTCATCAAAATGTGACATTTTTGGAAGGGAGTGAATACTTTTGCAAGGCACTGTAAGTTTGGATAAGTAACTAACTGAGCTTTGAATATTTTGGAAATATCCTAAATGCTTGTGTTGTAAATGCAATAAATGTTTTGTACTTAAAATGTGTAACTTATGATAATGTTAATAAATAAATGTTGTTGGCCTTTAACCAATAGATTTATCGATGCTTTGAGATCTTTATGCTCAAAACACAACTAGAAATTGAACGTGTTTAATTTATATATAAATATATTATAATAAGAATGTCACGTTTGTTTGTAATTAAGCACAAAGCTACACAAA
>NW_013678018.1:0-6443 GCF_000517525.1 Limulus polyphemus | reverse complement strand
AGAGATACCAAAATTGAAGGGCACATCCTTCTAAAGAAAGGTGCCTTCAATGTTTTTCATTGAGATGGAAGAACTCGTTAGCCAGAGCATTTAGAATAGCGACGAGCACCGAAAACAAAGCCTAATCCAATCCAAAGCATCGCCCTCATCCGTAAAATGAAGACCGTGGTTACGAAAGAGAACTTTCCGACCCAAAACTCCATCTCAGTGACGGTAAAAATTTTTCTTAGATAAAAAAAAACACTGATGGGAAATTGAGGACTCCCAAGCTTCTAGAGATACGTCGAAATTAACAGCTGTTTCCTTGAAGAAAGATGGCCGAAGAACCTGGAATCAAAGAAGTCCCATTCGATTACGTGCGCGTCAACTCCTGACGCAGGCTCTACCGATTACGTACGTGTCAACTCCTGACGCAGGCTCTAGTAATCTTTTATACCTCAGGTCTGCTGAAAAGTGGTCTTGGAACCTGTAGTCCAAGTACAGTGGCACGTCTGTGTGTGGTCTAAGATTGACCTTGACGTCTTTCACAGAAACTTGTTACAATAGAAACTGCGGCGCCAGTCAACAGTACATAATCATGGCTACGAGACAAAGCACGATTAAACGCCGAAGTAATACCAATAGCAACATGGGTACTGGAACATCGTTCTTACACAGATTGATTAATCTTCAGTATAGAAGGATCAAGTAAATTGTGATATCGACCAACGCAAATATTACATTAAATCATAGACTCTCTTCAGAAACAAGCTTGTTATCATTTAATAAATTGCTTATGTTGCCTGCTAGAGTTTAACTTTTGTTTAATAATACAATCACGGTTTTAAACAACCTAACAACGGGTAATCCTCTTTGAGAAACAAGTTTTTTTTATCTCATTAAATTAAAATTGATGACCTATATTTGTACGATAGATTAAGTTTAAACAAGCTGAAAGAAAAAAATTATTCGTCCTGCAACGTAGCTGATATCATAAAATATAGCTTAATGAGCACGTGCTGTTTGTTATTCTTGTTTTCATGATATTCTCGCTCGCTTTTCTTCCAAACTTATTTCTCTTTCTATCAATCATTTATTTAATTCCCTGTCTTCTCTATTTCAGCTTTGCCTTTCTTTCTTTCAGTAAGCTTAACTAAGGCCCCTTGAAACGTGCTTTAATAAAATAGAAAACAAACTTCGTTTTAGTGAAATCGTGGCTACATTTTTGTTATTTACTTTTGTTTCATTCTATCTATCAGAATTAAAGTAATTGATTTGCATTAATAATAATGCAGGATACTAAAAAAAGAAAATTACGGTTACTTTATCTACAAAACAAATAAAGATGCAATAATCTAAACAAGCAGTAAATAAATGTTTAAGTTCAGTAAAGCTACTGTTGCTGAATTTCACGCAAAACTATTCGAAAGGAAAATGAAACTAATAAATGAAATATTGATTACTACTTTTATTTATCGGTATGTGATTACTTGAGAATTGATCTGGACTTTAACCAGCAATCTTCTCTAAGGCTGTATCACATAGTTTTTTCTAACAATTTAAACTGGAAAATCCATGTAAAATTTTCTACAGTTTTAGCAAGTGAATTCATAAGCAATGAAATCCATGCGCGCACGCAGATTATTGAAAGTAGTTCACAAAAGGAATATTGAATCACGATAATACATTAAACCCCACAGCTATGGCTCGTTTGCTTGATTGAAATTGTTAATCTGATCTTTGCTCATGATTGAGTTTGTTCTTTTTTTGTAAAATATGAAAAGGATGGTTTAAATTACGATATTAGACATTTTCTTGTGTGTATTGAGACAATCTTTATTTTTTAACTTAAATTAGGAAAATATTCTTCTTTAAAGCGCTGTTGAATTTAACGGGTTATTCAGTATACGTGAAGATCATGGTCAAACAGGGTTAACAAATATTCTAGCAAATACTGTAGGTGTTTTGGTTTCAGTATACGTGAACGTCATGGTCAAGTTTGACTTGGGTTAACGAATATTCTAGCAAATACTGTAGGTGTTTTGGTTTCAGTATCCGTGAAGATCATGGTCAAGTTTAGGGTTAACAAATATTCTAGCACATACTGTAGATGTTTTGGTTTCAGTATATCATGAATATCATGGTCAAGTTTAGCTAGGGTTAACGAATATTCTAACAGATACTGTAGAAGTTTTGGTTTCAGTACACATGAATATCATGGTCAAGTTTAGGGTTAACGAATATTCTAGAACATACTGTAGATGTTTTGGTTTCAGTATAAGTGAATATCATGGTCAAGTTTAGCTAGGGTTAACGAATATTCTAGAACATACTGTAGAAGTTTTGGTTTCAGTATACATGAATATCATGGTCAAGTTTAGGGTTAACGAATATTCTAGCAGATACTGTAGATGTTTTGGTTTCAGTATAAGTGAATATCATGGTCATACAACATTCAAATGTATTCCTTTCTTAATCCTCCTTAGATTAAACAACTTCAATTTTCAGCACCTTATACGCACGTGGACTACAGGGTCAGGTCAATGATTCCTAGGATTTAGGTATAGCCGCCCCTAATTTTCAACAACTGCCCAGAAGGAAGGCGGTAAGTCAGTAAGTAGTACAGGCAACCACAATAAAGAAGTTATAATTTGATTGTATAGGTGACTTTGGACTATTTTGTTCAGTTTTGGGCTCCTTACCTTAGGGAGGACATTGGATTATTGGAAAGATTGGTTCCTGATGCCAATCGAAAATGTAGGGCCTTTTAAAAATCTCCTCACTGAAGTAACTCCACATATAATTCATTACAGGTCAAATCAACATCAACAATTGAGTCGAAAAAATTGCAAACAAAATAAATCAAAATAATGATGGTGTTATTCCTTGTTTATGTTCTCTGATGAACTAGTAAAGATATGTTATTGATAGGTGCTTTGTATTTCTAGTAACCCCTTGTGGTCACTAAACGTGAAACTGTAGGTGCTTTGTATTTCTAGTAACCCCTTGTGGTCACTAAACGTGAAACTATAGGTGCTTTGTATTTCTAGTAACCCCTTGTGGTCACTAAACGTGAAACTATAGGTGCTTTGTATTGCTAGTACCCCCTTGTGGTCACTAAGCATGAAAATGTAGATGTTTTGTATTGCTAGTGTTCCCTTATGGTCACTAAACGTGAAATGTAGGTGCTTTGTATTGTTTGTGTCCTTTTATGGTTAATAAACGTGAAATATACTGTAGCATAACCGTAAACAACATTCCAGAAAATATTTCGAGTTTTATTTAATGATGATGGCGATGAATGAAAAAGAAATGTTGTATACATATAATAGCATTTATTACAAAACTCGATAATTGGACAAAGTTTCGAATTACCTAAGCGTTCCTTAATCTAAGATGGTCCAGGCATGGCTTTATTGGCGTAGCATGTCTGGCTGTGGATCGAAGTGTCCGGGGTTCGAGACTTGATACCGCTCTACTGTTAATTCTTAATGAGGTTCAAAGAGCCGGACAACTTTTATTCAATATTTCTGTAAATACAACCTAAAATCCTATTTGTCCTACTACAAGCAACAACACACTGATAGGATGACTTTAGAGACAGATCCTCCCCACCCCCTCACAGCCAGCACAACATCCAAGACCTCAATATCATCCTCAAAACTAATTTCCAAAATTCCTTGTATCAATTTTATCCTGAAAAAAAAGGTTCCTTTTTTTGCCTTTATTGCAATTTGTATCGAGAATCAAGTTCGATCTCCTTTTGTAAAAGCATACGAAATGACCTGATGTACTTTAAGAATTAAAACTGCTCTGATAACCCCTGTATAGTTTCAGTAGATTATTTACCACTCAGACAGAAATAGCATTAGTGGGAGAAAGTAGCCCACTGTGGTTTAATCTATCCCACTCTCGTGTAATGTGTTTCCCCTTAAATAAACAATGACCATTCGTGATAAAAGTAGCTTAATGTTGTTGAATAGAAGTCATTTCATAGAGTATTCCTCTTGAACATAAGAGATTACCATTCGTGATAATGTTTAGCTTAATATGGTTTCTATCATCTTTCTTTGTGAAGTTCCCGATAGAATTTTAAACAATGCAAAATTAACCTCAAAATAAATCGGACAATCAAATATCCTCGCTGCTGTTTTTAACTGTTTATTTTTTTAAATAATGCTGAAATGAAAATTCTCCTGATTATAATATTTAACATTATTCAGTTTTATCTCAACTTTGAAATTGGAAAGATAAATATTTTCTTTGGAAACTCTTAGCAACAAAAGTGTGTTACCATTTCTGTTTGCCCTAATTGTCCTCACTAGTCAGCCAAATTGGCATTTAAGTGCTCCTCCGGATTTTAACTGCAATCAATGCAAGCACTCCAAGGATGAAATCGTATCGATTTTTTCTTGAAAGGTCAGCAGTGAAGAAGAGAATACGTTTTGTTAATGATAGTTGACTGTAATACGAGTAACTGCAAGGCTACGTTTAATTCTCTTCAAATTTAATTAAAAACGAGTGGTTAGGCTGTATAACATAACTGATGGAAGTATAACCTTAAGAGTAGCAACATAACCTCAGCTTTATGGAGAAGCAGGAAACAAACACCCAAGTATTGAAAAATAGTCTAAACGCAACGTGTTAACTTAATAGGTTATATAATATCGAATAACAAATTAATAAATTAAATGACTTATTTACATGTATTTTTTTAAAAGAGAAGCGTGTTTACCTTTATATATGTAAAAGTTAACTTTTTTCGTTTGTTTTTTAAATCACCTGACTGAGGGGCAAGTATTCTGGATAATATTTGGGTAAACATTTTACCCTGCTTATACATATAAACTTTTTATTTAAAACTATCTAGATGAAAATACAATTTGTTATAGAGCAATTTATACATATATTTTTTATAACAAACATATAATAAATTTACTTTATTTTTCCTGTTTTTGCGCCATCTATTAGAAAAGATGGAAACTCAATGGAAGTTACGTCTGATTGGCGGTTTGTAAGAACAATATTGAATCATTTTTGAGGCGGAAACTAGAAGATTTACGCAGAATTGTAATACAACGCATGCGCTTTTCAGGTTTTTAACTAGAATCTCTGATCTGTAGAAACTCGAACTCTGTTTAGTCATCAAGCTATTCGTTATGGTTTTATTTTTATTTTTTGCCTTGAAATTGATGTGTGATGGTGAAAGTTTGGGTACCATTATCAAGAACTTCTCTTGACACAGGAGTATGCTTAGAAATAGAGTGATTTCTTTAAAACCTTTTGTATTTTGTCAATATTTCACGTCTCCTCACAGGGCTTAGAAGTTCCTGTTACACGCGCTAGAAGAACGTTATGCAACTTTCGTAAAAAATATTTTTAAATTTTCCACAAGTTAATTCACATTTTAATTTGCTAGTTATTTTTATAAAACGTGGAACTTAACAAAAATTTCAAGTTGACTTTTGTCTCAAAGGTTTTTCTTCTATTTTAAAAATAATACCAATGATGAAGTTCGTTTGGTTTGAAGTTAAGCACAAAGCTACACAATGGGCTATTTGTACACTGCCCGCCACGGGTATATATATATATATATATATCTGGATTTTAGCGTTATAAGTCTTCAAACTTATCTCTGAGCCACTGGGAGCTTTTAACGTGTTTTTTTTTTATCTTGTTTTATTCATGTTTGTTTATAAATTTTTCCAATCAATGAATCCCATCCCCTCATCCCGATAGCTCAGTGGAAACTTTTAGCGTTCATAAGGCTAAAACTCGAGTTTAATACCTGTAGATGCATTTGCACGCGAGTTAGAACAAACGGAGCGTTTATATAGCTTATTAGCGTACTGGACTTTGAATCCGAGGGTACATGGCTCGGGTCCGGTAGCCCGAAATTCACGTCCTACTGTTTGGAACCGTGGGGGTGTTATGAAAGTGACGGTAAATCCCACTACTAGGTTAGAGTATCTCAAGAGATGGCGGTGGATACTGTTGACCCTCTTTCTTACCTCAAGCATATCAGTTCAAAATTAGGGACGGTTAACGTAGGTATATCTTCGTGTAATTGTGCGAGATTATCTGAAGCAATGACCACCCGTTAATAAGTTGACCAATATGAAAGACTACATAAGTATTAACACATGACCACCCATTCTTTCATATTGGTCAACTTATTGGGTGGTCATGTGTTATTCTTTCATATTGGTCAACTTATTAACACATAAGTATTAACACATGACCACCCATCTTTCATATTGGTCAACTTATTAACACATAAGTATTAACACATGACCACCCAGTCTTTCATATTGGTCAACTTATTAACACATAAGTATTAACACATGACCACCCATTCTTTCATATTGGTCAACTTATTAACACATAAGTATTAACACATGACCACCCATTCTTTCATATTGGTCAACTTATTAACACATAAGTATTAACACATGACCACCCAT
>NW_013678017.1:8679-11262 GCF_000517525.1 Limulus polyphemus | reverse complement strand
TAAAATAAAACAAACAATAAGAAACACACTGAAACAAACAATAAGAAAAACAGTAAAACAAACAATAAGAAATAGAATAAAACAAACAATAAGAAACACACTGAAACAAACAATAAGAAAAACACTAAAACAAACAATAAGAAACACACTGAAACAAACAATAAGAAATACACTGAAACAAACAATAAGGAAAACACTAAAACAAATAATAAGAAGTAAAATAAACCAAACAATAAGAAACTCACTAAAACAAACAATAAGGAAAACACTAAAACAAACAATAAGGAAAACACTGAAATAAACAATAAGAATCGAAATAAAACAAACAATAAGAAACACACTAAAACAAACAATAAGAAATAAGATAAAACAAACAATAAGAAACACATTGAAACAAACAATAAGAATCAAAATAAAACAAATAATAAGAAGTAAAATAAACCAAACAATAAGAAACTCACTAAAACAAACAATAAGGAAAACACTGAAATAAACAATTAGAATCGAAATAAAACAAACAATAAGAAACACACTAAAACAAACAATAAGAAACAAGATAAAACAAACAATAAGAAACACACTGAAGCAAACAATAAGAATCAAAATAAAACAAACAGTAAGAAACACACTGAAACAAACAATAAGAATCGAAATAAAATAAACAATAAGAAACACACTAAAACAAACAATAAGGAAAACACTGAAGCAAACAATAAGAAATAAAATAAAACAAACAATAAGAAACACACTGAAACAAACAATAAGGAAAACACTAAAACAAACAATAAGCATTGAAATAAAACAAACAATAACAAACACACTGAAACAAACAATAAGAATCGAAATAAAACAAACAATAAGAAACACACTAAAAGAAACAATAAGAAACAAGATAAAACAAACAATAAGAAACACACTGAAACAAACAAGAAAAACTCTAAAACAAATAACAAGAAACAAAATATAACTAACAATAAGAAACAAGATAAAACAAACAATAAGAAACAAAATAAAACAAACAATAAGAAACAAAATATAACAAACAATAAGAAACACACTAAAACAAACAATAAGAAACAAATAAAACAAACAATAAGAAACAAGATAAAACAAACAATAAGAAACAAGATATAACAAACAATAAGAAACAAGATAAAACAAACAATAAGAAACAAGACAAAACAAACAATAAGAAACAAAATATAACAAACAATAATAAACACTAAAACAAACAATAAGAAAAAGATAAAACAAACAATAAGAAACAAACAATAAGAAACAAAAGAAAACAAACAATAAGAAACAAAATAAAACAAATAATGAGAAATAAAAGAAAACAACTAATAAGAAACACACTAAAACAAATAATAAGAAATAAAAGAAAACAAACAATAAGAAATAAAAAGCAAATAAAAAGAAACAAAGTAAAACAAATAATAAGAAATAAAATTAGAATTTTCGAAAATAGATAAATGTTTTTTACTCTTACCAATGCAACTCGTTTGCCAAAAAATAAACATTGACAAGTTTTCTGTCTGAAACACTTTATATTTCGTTTTGTTTAATTTGAAAAGAAAGTGTGAAGAATGAAAACCATCATAAGAAACACCCATGTCACAAACTCCTCTGTTAAAGGTGTCAGTCACACACATAACATTTTACAACTAAGAATTTTTACTTGAAAAATAAACAAGTGTCATGTGAAAAACAAAAAGGATCAGTATAAACTAGTTTTGGTCTAGCTACGTCGAAAATAGCTAAAGATGGAAACTCACAATTTTGGATCCAAAGCCTATCCACACTTTGCTCCTCGATTTTTTCAGAAGCAAATGAAGGAAAGCTTGTTCATAAGGGTTCATGACTGATGCCAGGTGACCTTTCACTTTACGACAGTAATCTTCAGCATCTTTCCAGGTCTTCTTACTATTTAATTCATCAAACACTTGGTAACAGCCGTTATCGTAGGACACATAGTTTGTTAAGGATCCATTACAATTGTAATTTATATCTTGTTCAGGAAGCTTCTTGTCTGCAATAGAAGTTTATATGTTCCATACAGATTTAAATATGTTCCAAGTTCTCAGGCGTTATATAACTAGAAAATTACTGTGGTTCAGAACACGTATTTCTTATCACTTCACAGTTGGGTACTTCCAAATAAGCATATGTGTGAGATAATGATAATGTATCTGTTTGTGTTTGAAAGTTAGAACATATATTAAATCGCACAATACGCATAGTGAGCTTGAACCTTTAAATGTGAAAGAAAAAAACTTCCTTTAAGAAAATCATTCATATACTTAAAAACAATAATATTCTCCTGTGACAAATATTCGTAAATGATGTCATTTACCTTTATTAAATCTAACAGGACATCACCAAACTGATACTGACATGCATACTCCTACTTTTCAGAACACAATCTTTAGACTTTACTCTGATCTTTACACCTTACCTTAAGACCCTGAGAGATATAACTTTACTTCTCAGAACACGATCTTTAGACTTTGCTCTGATCTCTACACCTTACCTTAAGACCCTGAGAGATATAACTTTACTTCTCAGAACACGATCTTTAGACTT
>NW_013678017.1:0-7930 GCF_000517525.1 Limulus polyphemus | reverse complement strand
TAACAGCTCTATTACCCATTGCTTGACCTCCAGTTTGGTTATGAAATATAACAGCTCTATTACCCATTGCTTGACCTCCAGTTTGGTTGGGAAATATAACAGCTCTATTACCCATTGCTTTCACCTCCACATACCCATTGTTTAGAACAGACCAGTTAAGATATTTAAAATATAGTTTAGGTTTTCACCTTTATCACTTACCACGTTCCTCACATCACGTGGAGGCTGAGTATTTTCGCTGTAAACAGAAGAGATATCCTGGTGGTTTACGTATATATTTATGTTTTTGAGAGAATTCTGCATGCTGGGAGTTTGTGCGCAGGAACAAGATTAACCAAATGGTTTAGAAGTTTTGTTTCTAAGATTCATTATGTGTTCTCACCCTTTAACAGAGCTGCATTTGAAAACTTTAGGTTAAGTGGCAAATCTGATTTATGTTCTTTAGACCCCCTAAAAATCGCTCTTTTCCTCCCTTCTCAAAGAATAAAAACAATTAGTAGCGTTTTTAAGCTTTCGTTAATGGTAGACATTTTTATAGAATTCAACCTAAAGAAGTTAACGTTGGGTTGACACACATTATTATGGTCTTTAAATTTACCACTTATAAACCACATGAAAAATAATTCCCTTCTCTTCACTATGGACGTAGATGGAACCACCTACCAATACTTCTGGTCATTATGGACGTAGTAAAAACCACATGAAAAATAAATCCCTTTTCTTCAATATGGACGTCGGTGGAACCACCTAAACAATAGTTCTGGTCATTATGGACGTAGTAGAAACCACATGAAAAATACTTCCCTTTTCT
This sequence comes from Limulus polyphemus, assembly GCF_000517525.1. NCBI lineage: Eukaryota > Metazoa > Arthropoda > Merostomata > Xiphosura > Limulidae > Limulus > Limulus polyphemus. The sequence goes on along the minus strand of NW_013678017.1, from coordinate 7,119 downwards.
TCAATATGGACGTCGGTGGAACCACCTAAACAATACTTCTGGTCATTATGGACGTAGTAGAAACCACATGAAAAATACTTCCCTTTTCTTCACTATGGACGTAGATGGAACCACCTACCAATACTTCTGGTCATTATGGACGTAGTAAAAACACATGACAAATACTTCCCTTCTCTTCACTATGGACGTCGATGGAGCCACCTAAACAATACTTCTGGTCATTATGGACGTAGTAAAAACCACATGAAAAATACTCCCCATTTATTTACTATGGACGTCGATAGAACCACCTAAACAATACTTCTGATCATTATGGACGTGGTAAGAACCACATGAAAAATACTTCCCTTTTCTTCACTATGGACGTAGATGGAACCACCTACCAATACTTCTGATCATTATGGACGGAGTTTGAAGTACCTAAACAATACTTCTATTCTCTTCACTATGGACGTTGATGGAACCACCTACCAATACTTCTGTTAATTATGGACGGAGTTTAAACCACCTAAACAATACTTCTGTTCATTATGGACGGAATTTGAAATACCTAAACAATACTTATGTTCATTATGGACGGAGTTTGAAGCACCTAAACAATACTTCTGTTCATTATGGACGGAGTTTGGACAACCTAAACGATACTTCTGTTCATTATAGACGGAGTTTGAAGCGCCTAAAGAATACTTCTGTTCATTATGGACGGAGCTTGAAGCACCTAAACAATACTTCTGTTCATTGTGGACGGAGTTGGAACCACCTAAACGATACTTCTGTTCATTATGTACGGAGTTTGAAGCATCTAAACAATACTTCTGTTCATTATAGACGGAGTATGAAGTACCTAAACAATACTTCTGTTCATTATGGACGGAGTTTGGACAACCTAAACAATACTTCTGTTCATTATGTACGGAGTTTGAAGCATCCAAACAATACTTCTGTTCATTATGGACGGAGTTTGGACAACCTAAACAATACTTCTGTTCATTATGGACGGAGTTTGGACAACCTAAACGATACTTCTGTTCATTATGGACGGAGTTTGGACAACCTAAACAATACTTCTGTTCATTATGGATGGAGTTTGAACCACTTAAACAATACTTCTGTTCATTATGGACAGAGTTTGAACCACCTAAACAATACTTCTATTCATTATGGACGGAGTTTGAACCACCTAAACAATACTTCTGTTCATTATGGACGGAGTTTGAAGCACCTAAACAATACTTCTGTTCATTATGAAGGTAGTCCAACTATATCATTCTTTCACTAAATTGTGTCAGAAACATGATAAGCCTAACGATTTTAAACATCTTAAATGATTAGGTGAAATGAGCGCTATGTTTTAATCTAAGCAATTGATACGTATTTTTTATGCTTTCAGCCAAATATTAGATGTGGTTGTATAGTAGCAATATTCATGCTCATTACCAAACAAGGCAAAAGGAAACGTTAGTACAGTTAAGTAGTACAAGTTAATAGATGTATAAATTTTAACATAGAATCATCTATCAGCTTTTATGAATTTCTCAACATAATTCATCTTTTAATATACAAGCTTTACATTGTTCAACAACAACAAGCAGACAAATTACTTACGTTATCATATCTGTCATCTAGATGCAGTCTGAGATTAATAGAACTACTCTGAACAATAGTTTCTTACTGTGTATATTGTGATGTCTTACGTTATCATATCTGTCATCTAGATGCGGTCTGAGATTAATAGAACTATTCTGAACAATAGTTTCTTACTGTGTATATTGTGATGTCTTACGTTATCATATCTGTCATCAAGATGTGGTCTGAGATTAATAGAACTACTCTGAACAATAGTTTCTTACTGTGTATATTGTGATGTCTTACCTTATCATATCTGTCATCAAGATGTGGTCTGAGATTAATAGAACTACACTGAACAATAGTTTCTTACTGTGTATATTGTGATGTCTTACGTTATCATATCTGTCATGAAAATGTGGTCTGAGATTAATGGAACTACTCTGAACAATAGTTTCTTACTGTGTATATTGTGATGTCTGGCAATAGCTCGTAATCAAAGTTATCCATCTTAGTTCAATCAACGACAGAGGGAATTGTTTCAAAGACAACATACAATCTGTTACGTTGTTCTTACAAAACACGATTAATCATATTTATAAACGTGTGTGAAGTAACCGTCCAGTAAAATAATGGCTAAGTAAAAGTACGAAACCTAGATATTAAATATGGCTTAACCTTTACTCACACATATAACCCTACTTCCCAGAACATGAAACATGCACTCTATTTCTCATATTTAAATACTTACAGACATGACCCTAATTTTCAGAACAATAAGTGTAGATTCCATTCCTTATCTTTAAATGCTGACGGTCGTATCCCTACTTCTACAAACAAAAAACTTGCACTATGAAAATTAGGGTTAAGTCTGTCAGCGTCTTAGGGTAAATTAAAATAAGAAACAATCGCACTATTTCTTACCTCTTTCTTATCAAAGCAAAACTATTCCATATCCTTAGACAGTAGCAGGCATAATTCTATTCTCTAAACCGGAAATATATAATATTATTTTCGTTTAGGTTACTATAACTCAACCACTTTGCTCAGAACAATAATTATGTTTTTACCTTTAGGCTGTTGGCAGACGTAACCTTGTTTTTCAGAGCAAGAACTATCGATCCATCGTCCAGCTCGCACAGGTGATCCTAACATTGTAACACATCGTTTCTGGATAGAAAAAACACAAACAATTTGTTATATTAACTAATACTGTAGAAAACCATTATCTTGATACTCGTTTGTTTAGCACCATAATTAACCGAATGTTGTCCATTTTACATCAAGAAACAAACTATTATGATCCTTGAAATCTAACTGTAGGAGGCTATTATTATTAAATTTAGAACATCCTAGAATGTTCCACGGCTTGGAAGATAGCTACAACAGGGTCTTTAGTAGAAGAAAAACAGCCAATAATGTTCCATGGCTTATGGGTACAACAAACTGTCCCTAAGATATTATCAATGAAAATATCAAGAACATTCCAAAATGTTCCAAAGCTCAGAAGCTAACGAAAGCTTTGTCCTTGAAAGATATAAAAAATATTATTGAATGTCACACGGATCAGTAGTTATCTACAACAATGTCCTTAAGAGACCAAAAATGTTTCTAAAATGTTCCACGGCTTGGAAACTAGCTTAAAAATTTCCCTTATTACATTTATAAACAAATCAGCCTCAGTTATGGTTAACTTGATTGAAACAGAATTAAACCGTAGTTTCTCTGATGTCACATGGCCAAATGGAACCTAGTTGTTAGCATACTTGGACTATAGGTCTTATGGTTCGTGGTCCGCGTCCCGTTTTCATAAAAACCGTCCTACACTTTAAGGTCGATGGTGCTGTATAATAGTAACGGTCAGCTCTCAGTACTCGGTCAAACGAAAGTCCAAGAGTTAGTGGTGAGTGCTGCCTTCCCTCCAATCTATGAGTTCAGATTTAGAAATGACTAAGTGCAGCTATCCATTTGTGTTGCTTTATATACATATTTCTGAAAGAAACAAACAAATCTAAACGACTTTAAAGTCAACCGGTTAGTTACCTATTTCATTTATTTTAGGTTTAAGATTTCTTGAAGTGAGCTATAAAATTACTCACCCAAAATGAACTAGGGCTGCCAGGGGCCCAGTTCACATAGAAAATACGTGTGTTGTCAGTCCAGCCAAAAGTCCGAGTGAGCAGTCCAGTTGAACTTAGCCTGCTAAGTCCAATCCACACATTAAACCGTTTGTTCGTCAACATGGTACTCAAGAGAACTAGAATAAAAGACAGTGTCATATATTACGAAAGAAAGATATTAGGTTTGCTGATCTCTAGCAAAAAAGCGTTTAAATTCATTAGTAAATTTGAAAAAGTTTCTCCAGAATTTTATTTATGATTGGTCGTCGTTTTTTAATTGCACTTTCAGCCTATTGCGGTGCAATAGATTCCATTTTAATTTTATCTTCTGAAAATTACCTACATGTTAATGATACAGAAATATCATACAGTTGAAATCCTATAAAACAGATGAGCTACAATTAGCGTTTTAATAATACAGTTTCAACAAAAGTGACTATCTTTATCCCCTCCCACACCAAGCACACTTATATTGCAGGATTGAACCTTAATATTATATAGCCAGAATATTTAAATGTTTTTGTTGAAAATACAAAACTCATAAGTTTGTTTTTAAAATCACGGTTAGAAATGTGTCAAACCTACGTAAGTAAATGACGATGAGAAACACAAGTAACTTTCCCCTCACATTAAAAACATTCTCTTGAACTTCTCGTTTAATCTGATATTTATCTGATACTTTTAGATAAATTGTTAACTGATTTAACGTCTTTATCAACTCACGTTGTTCGATCTCACTACTAACACTCGCCAAGTCACCATTCGTACCCACTTTTTTACAAGCATCACGAGCGTCTGTCCAGGCAAGTTTGTTTTCGTCCTTCACACCAAAGAACTTGAAACATTTACTGCTCTGTTCTACATATAGAATAAAAATATGTTACATGGGTAAAATAATTCAACAGTACACAAGAATTAAACTAATAAAGTACTTTAAAGATTTCAATAACAACTATCAACTCGTTACATGAAGTGTTGTTAATATATAACAAAGAACTATCCCGTTCCTTCGGGAGTGCTCTAGCATTTACTAGATTGGGGGGTGGTCTGATATATATATAAGATGGTCACGGCGTGACGTGACAATGTGTGTGTAGACAGTGAGTAATTGATCTGCAGTCAGAGAGTATTATTGAAGTTGAGCACGTTCGTTGTTATAGCGTTTGTTTTAACGCGATTGTTGAAATTAAGTGTATCGTAAAGTTATATTCGAAAAGAATAAACCAGTTTTATTAAGTAAGGACTTGTGTCGCTAAAGTTTCGTCGAAACGAATTTACGGGAAATCAATTAACAAACGGAGACGTAACAATATGAAATAAGGGAGGAACTGCAGTGGGTAATGAGAGCTATTCGGAGAAGTGATGCCTGGATGACAGTTAAACATAATTGATGTTGATTTGTTGGTTTTAAAGTGTTTTGATTGGATATAAAAGTAATTTATTTTTCGTAAAGACTAATCATCAAATGTTTGAAATAAATCTGGTTATTAATCAAGGCTTACCTTCTTTTAAAGTTAAGATACCACTTCTGTGGTCTAGGTTTACCTACTTTTAAGGTTAAACTATTACTACTGTGGTCTAGGTTTACCTATTTTTAAAGTTAAACTACCACTTCTGTGGTCTAGGTTTACCTTCTTTTAAAGTTAAAATACCACTTCTGTGATCTAGGTTTACCGTCTTTAAAAGTTAAGATACCACTTCGCAAATATTTGTCTAAACTGGGAGAAAGAAGTTTGTTTTTACGTTTAAAGATCATGATCCCTATAGCAACAAAAAGAACAGGGTTCTCCACACTAAACGACTTAAGAAACCTACGTGATTTCTCTATCTTAGGTGGTGTTAGCCAACTTTGTGTAAGAATGGTGACTATTCTGCGATGTTTTACATTTAGAACTCGAGTTTTGTATGAAGCAGGTTTTTTTATCTTTGACAAAGTGCGTATGTTGCGAACGGTTTTAAAATCATTTAACTTTTAGAAATCAGGTTTTTTAAACCAAAGATTAGCTAGTTTTAGGTCTATCTAGCTGCTTGACACGGACAATAATTTGTATGATTTTTTGACAGGAAAGTGGGTTCTGAACCATTGTAATTTAGTGGAAAGCTTAATCTGCAAGCGTCCACACGGTAACCTCCCTACCCCCATACCCACGAGTGAACCACCCAAGATCGAAGGCAACTGTCCAAAAGGCTGGACTTCAATTAGTAAGTTCTTAAATTCTGTCTACAGAAATGTTTGTTATTAATATTACACAATATGAATACTGCATTTGGTATGAGAAGTCTGTTGTTCACCGAATCAAAATAACGGTATGTTTGTTTGGATAAAGGTTAAAAATTATGAAGAGCATATGTAATCCCTAGTTGTAATACGTATAAAACAAACTTTTAAACTTCATTTTAGAAACAGTAGAATTTATCGAACTATCGAAAAATAGAGATTAACAACTGCGTTTATTTCTAGAAAAATAATTCTCTCGTTAAATTTTGAGTAGCTTAAGCTGTTTCTAAAACCAAACCAGAAGTTATGTGGTCCCGTGTCATTAGCAAAGTCTAATCAGTGTTTACTTCCCTGGTATCTGGAAAGCTTTTCAACTAATTACATTCACCACTAAGTAAGATTGGATCTGTTGCTTGAAATATAACATGTCAAAATGTCGTGAATTACCTGACGTTGAGAATTGAAATTTCAAACTGCTAGAAGATTAAAAAAATCAGTATTTAAAGTGGTCGTGATGCTTGGTCACACACGAACTACGGTACATGAGAATAATGGAAAGTGTCAGGAATTTAACAGTATAGCATCCCACAAACACCTAAATCTTGGAACGTGATGGATGTTTACTTTAAAAAAAAAATAGCAAGAAATGATACTTCCGATACAGTCACAATAATTTTATAGCGTTCTTTAATGTTAATAACAATGTGATAACATTTTTGGAGAAAGTGTTGTTAACATATAACATTCATGTAACGAGTTGATAGTATTGTGAAAGTGTTGTTTATATATAACATTCATGTAACGAGTTGATAGTATTGTGAAAGTGTTGTTAATATATAACATTCATGTAACGAGTTGATAGTTTTGTGAAAGTGTTGTTAATATATAACATTCATGTAACGAGTTGGTAGTTTATGAAAGTGTTGTTTATATATAACATTCATGTAACGTGTTGATAGTATTGTGAAAAGAAAGTAGAGAGCGTGAGAATCACGTGACCTCGCTGACGCAACACTGCCCCCTCCTTAGTATTGTTCGTCCCTAACAATAACCACATACAATAAACCAATAACATTTAACAATAACTTAGTTAAATGTACAGAATTACAAACACAAAATTACAATTCAACAAAGTCTCTTAATTTTACGGGGCGTATCTTCTTCCATACTGTTCTCTGTCTAGTTGGCTTCTGCTTCATGTGGGATTCATCTGCT
>NW_013678016.1:8510-11300 GCF_000517525.1 Limulus polyphemus | reverse complement strand
TGATACTCCTGATGCCCTAAGTGGTGGTTTTCAACTCTGGACTTAAAGTCTAGTTTCCATCAAGTGAAAATGGCTTCAGCAGATAAACCTAAGACTGCATTTACTTATGGCCAAGGTCTCTGGCAATACTGTGTGATGCCATTCGGGCTTAGTAATGCTCCAGCAATATTTGAGAGGCTGATGGAAAGAGTACTGGAAGACCTACAATGGAGGATAGCCCTGGTGTACCTGGATGATGTCATTGTGTTTACAACAACGTTTGATGAGGAAATGTCCCGGCTAGAGGAAGTATTCAAGCGTTTGAAAGCAGCAATCTTCAAACTCCATCCCAAGAAATGCCACTTGTTCCAGAAAGCGGTGCTTTACTTGGGTCACATTGTAAGTGAGCATGGTGTGCGAACTGATCCTGGCAAGGTGAAAGCAGTGGGTGATTGGCCAACACCAGACAATGTGGGAGAGTTAAGAAGTTTCTTGTGACTCTGTACCTACCACCGGAAGTTTGTGAAGGATTTTGCAACTATAGCTGCTCCACTACATGATTTGACCAAAAAAGGCCAGAAGTTCGAATGGACAGTTTCTTGCCAGCATGCTTTCAAGACATCAAAAGAAAAATTGGTCTCAGCTCCACTTCTAAGGCTTCCAAATTCCTCACTGCCATACATACTCGATTGTGATGCTAGTAATGTCGGAATTGGAGGAGTGTTGTCTCAGAAAGTGGGTGAAAACGAACATGTGTTGGCCGACTTCAGTAGGGGTCCTGAGTAAGACCAGAGAGGAACTACTGTGTAACATGAAGGGAATTCCTTGCTATAGTAAAGAGTCTGACATACTTCCATCCTTACCTCTATGGGCTAAGTTTACCATCATAACCCAGAGGGACAACTGGCACATTGGATCAGAAAAATAGACTTGTATAATTACGGTATTGAATACAGAGAAGGAAAATGTCATGGAAATGCTGATGGACTGAGCCGAAAAGCCTGCAAATATGACTGCAGATATTGCTGCAAAAGAGAGGTTGAACTAACCAGGTTCCATCTAGCTAAAGTCAAAGTGGCTGAAGGAGTTGATGATGATGAAGTGGAACCAGGTATAGATATTAAAGCAGAGGAGGAGAAAGACCCACATTTGAAACCAATAATTGATTTTCTACAAGCAAGTGTTTTGCGCCCTGTTTGGGAGAAGGTGTCTAGCTTAAGCCCTGTGACTATGGAATATTGGGCACAATAGAACCAGTTGAAGCTTGAAGATGGTAGTTTTGTCTGGAGATGGGAGACTGCAGATATTGAGTCACATACGGCAGCGATTTGACTGGATAGGTATTAAGCAAGATGTGGAAGAATGGTGCAGGATCTGCAGTACATGTTGTGCTAAAAGGGAACCCAAGCATAAGGGGCGTGCTCCAATGAAGTTACATCAATTTGGTGCATCCATGGAAAGAGTAGCCATTTACATTGCTGGTCCTTTGTCCCAAACTCGTGCTGGAAACAGTTACTTTTGTGTGGTGATGGATTGTTTCACCAAGTGACCATGGCATATGCAATACCAAATCAGGAAGCTACAACTGTAGCTTTGGCTGTTGGTGATTTCTTCATCAGTTTTGGTATGCCCTATGAACTGCATTCTGATCAAGGTTGTAATTTTGAATCAGCTGTGTTCCATGAATTGAGCAAGTTGTTTGGCATACGAAAGACCAGGACAACGCCACTTCACCCACAGTCTGATGGGATGTGGTAGAAAAGTACAATTGGACATTGATACAGCAATTGGCAAAGTTTTGTAATAGCCTTCAAGATGACTGGGATGTCTTACTCACTCCACTGTTGATGGCCTATAGAACAGAAGAGCATGAAGCCACTGGATACACTCCAGCAAAGCTGATGTTTGGTCGGGAGCTTCGGTTTGCAGTCGACCCGATAACAGGACGCCCACCTTATGAAGAGTTGCCTGAAAATGTGTCAGTGTTCGTGAAAGTGTTATCTGAAAGGATGGATGATATTCATCATCAAGTGCATTCAAACTTAAAATCATCTGCTGATTCCATGAAGGTATGTTATGATAAGAGATCTACTGAAGTCAGCTTTTTACCAGGAGAAAATGTTTGTGTGGTTGTATAATCCCAGGAAGGCCAAAGGGAAGTCTCCTAAGTTGTCTTCTATGTGGGAAGGCCCATATGACATAGTGGATCATCTCTCAGACGTGACTTTTCGAATAAAATGTGGTCGGTAAGGTAAGGTGGTGCACGCCAACAAGCTTTGGAGTTATCACGGTCCAGGTCATTTCAATTGGAACGAAGTAAACAATATAACAAATGACGCTGCTGAAGACGTGTCACCTAAAAAAGCCACTGTCGAAGAAGAAATTCTACCCGGTTTTGAGAAGGAAGACAGTGAAGCCATTAATAAAGTTACTACCACTGATGTGAGTGTTACCGATCATGGGACATTTCCTGATGGAGCAGGGGAACCCCACATGAAGCAGAAGTCAATCAGACGGAGACTAATACGGAGGAAGAAACGTCCTGTAAAATTAAGAGACTTTGTTGTATTTGTAAATTCTGTACATTTAATTAATTTATTGTTAATTATCTATTGGGTTGATGTAAGTGCCTATTGTTCAGGATGAACAATACTAAGGAAGGGGCAGTGTTACGACAGCGGAAGTCACGTGAGGCTGGCAGCATTTGTGGTGAATTTCTCGAATAATCTGGGAACTCTGCGAAAGTTGGAGACGCCTCTTTGTTAGTATATAAGCCTGGCAGAGAAAAGCCAGGGGATGATAAAGCGAACA
>NW_013678016.1:0-7724 GCF_000517525.1 Limulus polyphemus | reverse complement strand
ATGAAAGACCATATTATAGTATCGTTACCAGTATATTACTTCATGACAGACCATATTATAGTATCGTTACCAGTATATTACTTCATGACAGACCATATTATAGTATCGTTACCAGTATATTACTTAATAACAGACCATATTATAGTGTCGTTATCAGTATATTACTTCATGACAGACCATATTATAGTATCGTTATCAGTATATTAATTCATGACAGACCCTATTATAGTGTCATTATCAGTATATTACTTCATGAAAGACCATATTATAGTATCGTTACCAGTATATTGCTTCATGAAAGACCATATTATAGTATCGTTATCAGTATATTACTTCATGACAAACCATATTATAGTATCGTTATCAGTATATTAATTCATGACAGACCATATTATAGTGTCGTTATCAGTATATTACTTCATGACAGACCATATTATAGTATCGTTATCAGTATATTACTTCATGACAGACCATATTATAGTATCGTTACCAGTATATTGCTTCATGACAGACGAATATACTGATAACGATACTATAATATACTTAATAACAGACCATATAGTGTCGTTTACCAATGCATTCTAACAAATAACAATGTATGAACAATATTTTTAATTACCTATACTCATTACTGGGTTGATTTTTAGTTCTGATCTATGTAAATAGTTTGCTTTGATCAAGTGTTAATTATATAAACATAATATCAAGAATGATCATCAGATGCCGTTACCAGTATATTGCGTGACAGTTTGCTGTGAATTTCGCGGAAAGCTACACGAGGGATATCTGCCCTAGCCCTTCCTAATTTAGCAGTGAAAGATTAAAGGGAAGGCAGCTAGTCATCACCATCCAACGCCAACTCTTGGGCTACTCTTTTTCCAACAAATAGTGGTATCGACCGTCACATTATAACGCCCCACGGCTGAAAGGGCAAACATGTTTGATGGGACAGGTATTGGAACCCGCGACCCTCAGATTGCGAGTCAAGCGTCCTAACCACCTGGCCATGCTGGGCCTTGCGTGAATGAGAGAACACTTAGTGAGCAGGTTTCTTATATTTATCAGTTTATTATTTCATGAATTTTTTTTTTACTCCCGTATTTTACACAATGGAAAGAATATTTTACGCCACAGAAAGGCAGATTGAACATACATAAGATTATGCATAATATATCTTTATAGTATAAATTAAAATAATATATTGTTACGACAGCGAAAGTCACGTGACGCTGCTGGCGTGCGTGATGAGTTTCTTGAATGATTGGGGAAGTCCGAGATGCCCTCTTCGTTAGTATATAAGCCTGGCAGAGAAATGGATATAAATGAAGAAAGGGCAGTAGTTACTTTGAGTTCCGTGTAATTTATGATTCTAACTTTTATAATACACGCTATAAATCACAGCGATTCACAAATGTCGATAACTTCGCTCTCGACGAGTGCAAAACACACACTTTACGGCTCACTAGCTCGAAGCTAACATTAAGTTTAATGTGACGAGAAACGTACTGACTGTGGAATTACTGTGTATTAAAAGTTTGTATCGAGAAAGAATAAACTGGTTTAATCAAGAATGGACTTCTTTCGCTGAAGTTCCTCGGAAAGAATTTATACCAGAAATTAACAAACAAGCAGATACGTAACAGTGCTTCTGTAAGAAAATTAGTGTGTTAGCATTTGTTGTAAACAAATTTGTGTTAAACGTTATAAGACGATTAGCTATATAGTAGTTTCAGACTTTATGTTGTAAAGTTTGTGTGCGACGTATACCTATTTTTATTCACTACCATTACATGGATAGTGGGATCTTGCATTATTTTACCAAATCATTCAAAAGAACCCGCCCAACGATAGGACATGCTACAGCAGTACTGAAAATTCATTTAAGATGTGTGATAGTTATTTTTGCAGTTCGTAATTCTACTTCTTATGTGAACGTTTGACAATTCGAAAAGGGCAGTTACAATCTCTGAGTTTATCATCAGAAAAATGGTACTTCCTAAATGCAAATTTAACATTTTCCAACTGATAATTCTAATGAAAACATTAAGAAGTTCCCAATAGACACTTACTGATTTCCAGGAGAAGTCAATGATAGGTCTATTGACGTCAAAGATGTCCAATATTTTCTTTCCTATGCATTTTGGAAACACATTTTGGAGACTATCCCCTATGCTTTTAATGGCTAGTTTTTCATCGAATACAACACAGAAAGGAAATATTTGAAGAAAGAGATGAGGCTGGACAGGGAGCATCGCTTTGTCAATCTTTGCGATATGATTATTTTCTTCTGACTGGAAAGCTGAGTTGTTGAATGTCAGCTTCATGGTGACATCAAGAGTATTCATCTTAACCTCTTCCCTTATCACCTCAATCTCGACATCAGTCTTGTAGAAATGACTTCCAACTTCCTTTATCTGCCCAACAGTGTACCATAAGAAACCACGACGTGTGCTACGGTAATGTAGGGTTAAACCTGTTGCTGATTCATTTTCGCAGAAAAAAGATGGCGCTTTCAGCCGGGAGTAACTGAATTTCAGGTACTCGTGTAGGTTGTCTAGACCATTCAAGAAGTCTCGCATGTGACGTCCTAGAACAGAGAGAACTCGGTCGTAGCCATACTGACCAAGAAACGAGACGAAGAACTTTCCCATTTGTTCCAAAAACTCCTTCTCAGAAATGTTCAGTACCTGAAATAGAAATACACACATACTACAATTTGTAACATAACCCAAACACAGCGTAACCTAACTGATAATTTTAAAGAACCCACCAATGACAGAACAGTTCTACAACAATACATATAATACCTGCTATAAAACTAACCCTATCAAAGCATATCAACTGTCGACTAAAATATATAGATAGATATTACGTTTTAGAAAACTGACCCTAACATAGTAGCTTCGCAAGTGAAGGCTAAAAATACATATTGTTTACTGTTATAATTTTTTTTATTTTAAACTTTTTTCTCTCTTTTTTAACTTTTATATAAAAAATGTAGTAGTTTATGAGGAAAAACAAATGCATATTTGTTACATGCTTTATTTTTGAAATGAACTTAGATGTTAGCTAGAGAGAGCTGCAAGCCATAATGAAGACGTTAAATTAGGCCTTAAATTCTATAGGTTTGACGTCATGTTTTTCAGAACATTCGAGGATAGATTATAAATACGTGGGTAAGCAAAGTTTCAAGAATTTAGTTGAAGGATAGTTATAAAGTTAGTTAAGAAGATAATGTGTTATTTCTAACCAATAGAGTGGATTAGTCAATTTGTCTTTGTTTTTAATGAAGTATTTGAAGCTGTGTCAGCTTTCACGCATAGTGAGTTACCTTGTACAAGTAAGTTTATTATTTACATTAGTGTAGTGCTGTTAGCACCATATGTAAACATGGCGTACAAGTTCCACAGTGCTCAATGTTATAGAAAGGTTAAGAAAGAAACTAGTTTATTACCACTTACGCGAACTGGATTTTGAATTATTTTCACCTGATAATTTAAAAGAACCCACCAATGAAAGAACAGTGTTACAACAATACATATAATACCTGTTAGAAAATTAACCCTAACAAAGCATAGCATCTAAAAATATATAGATATTATTAGTCCTAACAAAGTATAGGAACTTTTGCCAAGAAATATATATATATATATATGTATATGTTAGGTAACTAATTCTAACATAGGTTAGAAACTGTCGACTATTAATATATTGTTACGTCTCTGGTCGTCTGTTAATTTTCCGTATAATTTCTTTCGGATGAGACTTTAGCAATACAAGTCCTTTCTTAAAGAAAACTAGTTTATTTTTTTCTCAATACAACTTTCAATACACTTAATTTCCACACTCACTTTAACTTCAACACACGCTATAATTCACAACGATTAACGCACTTTACTTACGGTCACTACCACGCTTGACTCAATTGTCCGCCTCTGTCTCTGCCTGTCTGCAATTGTCTATGCCGTCACTTTATTTGCCGGCTTATATACTAAAATAGAGGACGCGTAGAAAAGATTAGAGTTGTTAGGAACAGTCATGATCCTTCTAGAAACCATGACGTGTTACCAACATCACGTGACTACCGCTGTCGTAACAATATAAACATTACTTGTTAGATGCCTAAGTCTAACGTGGGTTAGTAACTGTTACTACAAACATATAAATATTACGTGTTAAATTTCTAACCCTAACATACGTTAACAACTGTCAACTAGGAATATATAAACATTATGTGTTAGACAACTAACCCTAACATACGTTAAAAACTGTCAACTAGGAATATATAAACATTACCAGTTAGAAAACTAACTCTAGCATAGCAACTGCCGACTAGAAATACATAAATATTACGTATTTAGACAACCAACCCTACTATAACGTAGCAATTGTCGCCTAGAAAGACAAATATATTACGTTTTAAATGACTAGCTTTAACTAGGTTAGACACTGGCGACTAGAAATACATAGTTAGGTGTCATCAAACTGACACTATAACATAGATTGTCCTCTGTCGACAAGAAACGCATACATATCACCTGATAGAAATCTTGCTCTAATACCGCTAAGCAACTATGAACTAGAAATAAATAAAATTATATATTAGAAAACTGACTCTAATACCAACTTATCCACTGTCGACAAGAAACACATACTGTCACGACAGCAGAAGTCACGTGACTCTATTAACACGTGATGAGTTTCTAGAAGGATCATGAAGGCCCGAGTGTTTTCTAGGCGCCCTCTATTTTAGTATATAAGCCCGGCAAATAAAGTTCTAAGTTCTTTTTCGTTACCAACATAAGCTCTATGAATCCATACAAGCATCCCAGAAAAATGCAAAAGCTATTTAAGCACCGTTATAATAATCAAAAATGCTCCATTTTCTACTTGTCAGTTTGGTTTGTTTTGAATTTCGCGCAAAGCTACACGAGGGCTATCTGCGCTAGCCATCCCTAATTTAGCAGTGAAAAACTAGAGGGGAGGCAGCTAGTCATCTTCATCCACTGCAAACTCTTGAGCTACTGTTAGACCAACGAATAGTGGGATTGACCATCACATTATAACGCCCCCACGGCTAAAAGAGTGAACAAATTTAGTATGACGAAGATTCGAACCCGCGTTCCTGAGATTACGAGACAAACCACCTGGCCATGCCGGGCCATACTAGTCGGAAATGCTTCGTTTTATTAGAGTAAACAATATGTAGAGTTATAACAGTGTCTTCAGCCTTATTATTATTCATTGTAGTTTTACAAGCTGCTACAAAAAAAAAAAAAACAAGAACAAAATTGTCACAGCTGAAGTAAATGCAGTATTGAGTATGTCACAAGGTACCTTAAATATTAATTCAAATGTCTTCAGTTTTTCACCCTGAAGAATTTCTCTGTAAGTCCTTCATTTCCCACCATTAACAGAATCCGGTGTTTTATTAATGTTCATTAATTGTAAAATAATTTGTGCAACTTATAGTACATTAATTGGAAACTGCCACGTTGAAGATTCATCATTCTTTTAGTTCTGTGTTGTACTTTGTCTCCACGTGGTTTTCTGCGACTATTTCAGTGAGTTTTTATCAGTAGATGATTTATTCTACTGATTTTCGTACATAGCTGAAATTGTTAGTACCTATTTTAACAAGCCTACAGCAAATTCGGCTGGGTATTTTGCATCCAAACTCAGACAGATATATTATGTGAAGTGCTGAGAATGTCCATGAACTCACCCATAAACGGTTGGAACTAAATAGTTACTTAAAGGACATTGTAGAATTATGCCTTGATGATGATAACATGTTTACCGAAACTAGTTGGCTGTAAGTTATATTAGATAATTTTGCTAAAAAACGTCATTTTTTGTAATTGTTACTCTTAATATACAGCACAATGTCCCCTAAAAAATTATAAAACAAGCAAATTGGCAAGGTATAGATTTGTCTTTTTAGATGATGTGTAATCAGAGTCGTTCCTCAAGAAGCTGTTCCCGATCTTACTTCTGCAGCATTTCTAAGATATTTTCAGAGATTTACTACTCGTAGATCTGTCCCTATGACTATAGTTTCTGACAGTGCTAAAATAATGATGCAATATTTTCCATGAGAGCACATCAAACGGTCGTATTATTTGGAGACAGCATCATGGTGGGAGGTTCCTTTGGCAGGTTGGTGAAATCTCTGAAAAGGTGGTTGAGAAAAGGTATTAGTGCATCTAACCTGTCATATGATGAACATATAACTGTGGTCACTGAAGCTGAAATGGTTCCGAACCCGTCCACTCACATGTTTCATCAGAGGATTCTGAAGAACCTCTTACTCTACATAGTCTTTATGATAAAAATACTGATTTTACTGGAAAAGAGCTCCGAAATTTTATTGGATTGTGATTCGGTGATTTCTCCCGAGTATATGAGCAAGAGATTGGTCCATGTTAGTAAAATTATGGCACTCAAAAGGGCAATATTGTGTTATTTAAGGATGAAAATTATCTTGGGGGATTCTGGAAATTTGGGAAGGTTAAGCAAATTGTTACTGGAGTAGATAGCCTTACTAGGGGAGCTGTACTAGAAATTTGGTAGGTCAGGTGAAGTTTTCTGAAACGTACTTCTTTATCTACTTGATAGCTCGAAAGAGAGAACAAAATTACCAAAATGAGCTACATATTGAAATTTCACTACAAGACTAACGCAGCAATTCAGAAGGCAGAGGATGACAGGAATGGAGTTAGAACAGTTTATATTAGGATTTTCAGTGAACCCTATGTTATTGAACTCTGAAGGCGAACCTAGTTGAATTTGATATTAATTACATTGAGTGTACGAGAATTTCTTTTTGGGGATATACATGGGGTTATATCAGAATGTGTTTTCGTATTATTGCAGTTAGTATTTTAATGTATTGCATTTTGCTAGTAGATGGCGCTAATTGTAAAGCATTATTGTATGTGAAATACGGGGAGTATATCTGTTTCTTCCTCCAAAAATTAATTGAGTTAAAAAACGGGCCATTGAAAACCTTACATAAGAACTTAAAAAAGATCCTAAGAGAATGTATAGTCTTATCTTAAAGATATCTTTTATATACGGAAACATCTGTTAGCTGAGTTCTTGCACAGATCTTAAAATATAACGTTGATATAAAATATATGTTTACCACTCTAACTAAGATAATACTATACACTCTCTTAGATAGGTATGTTTACCACTTTAACTAAGATAATACAATACATTACCTTAGATAGGTATGTTTACCACTCTAGCTAAGATAATACTATACAATCTCTTAGATAGGTATGTTTACCACTCTAACTAAGATAATACTACACATTCTCTTAGATAGGTATGTTTACCACTCTAACTGAGATAATACAATACATTACCTTAGATAGGTATGTTTACCACTCTAACTAAGATAATGCTATACAATCTCTTAGATAGGTATGTTTACTACTCTAAATAAGATAAGACTTGAAAAGTTTTTTGGTGCACAAAACTTGAAGATAGCTTTTATATACGGAAACATCGTATAAATAACGTTCATAAACAGAAACATCGGCACATGTAGGTATGTAGATCTTGAAAGTCGAGTTGTTCACAACTTGAAAATAGCGTTGATAACTGGACCAATTGTTGGTTGAATCAGATCAGTAGGTCTGTGACATTTACGGATTGGCTAAAGGACACGCCCATCAGTGATTGCCTTACTGGACTACGTTGATCTGACTCATGTT
>NW_013678015.1:6147-11512 GCF_000517525.1 Limulus polyphemus | reverse complement strand
CCCTTCATAAGGTGGGCGTCCCTTATGCTTGGGTCCCCTATTATCACTACATGTACTGCATGTCCTGCACCATTCTTCCACATCTCGTCTCATACCTATCCAGTAAAATCTTTGTCGTAGGTGACTCAATGTCTTCTTAATTCCGAGATGTCCTCCTGTTAAATTATCTGATGAAGAGCTTGCTCTAAATGTTCCAGTTGCTGACTATAGATTTCTGCATTGACAGTTTGCTGTGGATTGAGGAATTCGAAATGAATTACTCCTTTAATGTCCCACCAAATGCAAAGCATTACTTTCTGCAGATAGAGTCCAGGTTTTGGGATCAAAATTGGTTTTTGTCTAGGACTGAGCCATTGTTTTTGGCATTTAATATTCGCATATAGAATCCATTTTTCATCACCAGTGACAATTCTGTCCAAAAATGGTTCACGCGCATTACACACAAGAAGAGACAAAGCAATGTTCACGCGTTGGAAACAATGATTATCAGAGAGTTTGTGAGGCACCCAAACACCTTCTTTATGGAGTTTCCCATATTCTTTAGATGTTTATGTATTGTTTCATGAGATACATGCAATTTCAGGGCCCTTTCACAAGTGTATTGCCTTGAGTTAGACTCAACAAGCATCTTCAGGGCATCAATATCAATTCCAACATGTCAGCCCCTGCCATCACAGTTTTTAAGGCTAAAGTCACCTGGACTTTTTTTTTTAATTTCCTATCTCTTTATTCTTGGTGTTAATTTAATTTTCTTTTTCTTGTTTCTCTCTTCTAAGCAGTTAATCATCTCTAGTAATGCTTGAATCTCACTTTTTGACCTTGTAGTCATTATCTCAAACAGTTGTAATACAACTTCAAATATATTTACAAAAATAATCATGCTTCTTTCACCAGTTGTTGTAGCATTGATCTTTTGTTTAAAATAAGACCACGTCCATATAATTATAACAAATTAGTTTATTTTTTCCTTAATGTTTACACAAACTACCTCCATTTGTACACTGTTGCAACTTGTTGACTTAAATTTACAATGACGCGATCAAACGGAAATAGCACACTAATTTTATTATGACTAACGTAAAACTAAACTTATTGTACAATTGAACAGTTGTTTGATGAAGTAGCTAAATATATGCAATAACCAACACAGATTCAAATATTTCATTAAAACTAAATCTTCACTGAATAATACCAACTAAAAGCAAAAAAAACCTCATTCAGTGCTTTCCCGATTCTCGTATTTATAATCTACTTTAAATACTCCATGAATTTACTAGATTATTAACATCAAGTTTTGAATGTTCTAGGTATTATAGGCGTAATTTTATAAGCTTTTCTATCTCAACGTCATGCGCCCTCTAGCTGACACCTAAATTAAAGCATTGAAAATATAGCTTATAATTGTTTATTTATGGTCCAAAAAAGAAGTTCGATGAACATCTAAACCCTCACTATAGCGACACCCTTGTCACAGTATAAACGTTTGCTATAAACAAAATTGAATACAGTCAATCTTAGCCGATATTTTTATTTAAAATAACTGTTTAAGCTTTTCCTCAAAAATACTGACTATATTTTCAAAAATCAGTTATTTTTCAATCTCAAAGATATTCAAGAGAGAACTCATAGTTTACTTCATTAGAGAAGAAACTTGAGAGTGCAATATAGCAAATACAAGGTATCTAATTCACATGTTTTAAAAAAGAAAGAATTAAAATTTGTAAAAAAATTAACAGACTAATATCACCCAAGCACAAAAAGTATTGAATGGCGTTTCGAGCAAATGCTTGACAAAGAACGTATGCTCGTAACGTTGCCATATAATTTTTTTTTATATTTAGGTGGTATTATTTCGCTGATTTTTTCGTAAATCCCTTTACCCATTATCAAAATAATTAGTATAAAGTTCATATTTATTTTTTATCTTATACTATAATGACTTAAAATATTTAATTAACACTATCTCACTTAATAATTATTTCATTTATTTTTCTTTGGGTAACTATTTAAAGGCTATACTTCATTCAAAAATATGAAATGACATTATACTTTTTTATTAGTAATAGTAGTATATAAATATGATTTCTCAATTTTTGGATCTTGGTAGATAAGTTTCTCGAATTGACGAACTTCGAAATAGCTCTCCAGTACAAGTGGAAAAGTTAATACAATTTTATATATTTCTAGACTGTGACTCAAATCACTAATTAGGCCTCACTTGGAAGTTGAAATACTGGTATAGTTTTAGTTTCCTTACCTACCAAAGAATACTGATTTATTTAAAGTTAACTGTATGGAAATGTTTCAGAGCAAGTCTGCTGGTACTAATGATTCCGAGAATAGAAAGGTTTTATTACAGGGATAGGAGAGAGATAGCTTATTAAATTATTCTTGAGAAAAGAAGGATGATCTTATATGTTGTAGAATTTTACATTGCAAGATTAACTTCTAGTTCTAAGGAACCGATTGGTGTATAAATTTACAAAGACCTCTGATTTCTTTGAGCAGTAGGCCTATTTTGAAGATAATAAAATGAGAGGATACAAGTCAAAAAAATTTCTTCTTTTAAGGGGATAACAGTAACAGCAATTTTCTAATCCTCAAGCATCTGACCATAGTCTGTTGACCTATCAAACATGAAATTGAAAGAGAGAGAGAGAGTGTCTCACTTATATGATCTTTGATTTCCTTAGAAGTTAGAAACCCAGGGAAAAACATTATCTGGCTGTGGTGTATTTTTTTTTTTTTGTTACCTGTGGACAACAAGTGACCTTTTGGTCCTTCAAAGAAGTCCTTTCAATCCATTCTTGTAAAAATTAAAAATTAAAACCCATCTGTTACTTTCATGAAATCGTTGACCCCCCCCCCCATTAAACTCTTGCAAAGTTCTAGTCTCCACCATTGCTGATGGCAACTCATTCCACGTCGTTCACTTTGTTAGAAAGAAACTGTCTTGAATGAAGTAGTCTTTTCCAAATCTTAAGCTTATGTCTTCACATTCTGTTATCTTCAGAATATAGCACTTGGAAATCGGAGGCCTTTAACCTATCTATCACCCAGATAATTGGGCAGACTTCAGTAAGATGTCACTTTACTCTTTCTTTCTAAAGAGCAAATAAAGATCTTAACTTGTTCCTTTAAGATAACGTTTCTATCCTTGTGTTTTTCCTAGTGGTCCTTCTCTGAATCCTTTTGAATAAATCAATATCCATTTGTAGATCAGAAGACTAAAACTGTACACGGTATTCTAAGCAAGGATTAAATAGTGATTTACTTGTAATCAATATGTCTGTAAATAGACCATTAAATTCTATTGGGTTTACTACCAGTAACAGAACTCCACTTCAATGACTTTATTCATCACTGACATAAGATCCTTTTGTTCGGTCATGCTATTGAGTTGTTTCCATCTATATTAAACATATGATCAAAGTTACAACAATGCATTATGTTGCACATACTATAATTAAAGGCCATTTACCAAATATCTGTCTATCTTATACAAATTTATTATAAAGTCATTTTGTAAAACTTAACATTCTCGGTACAGTTAGAAATACCCAAGAGCTTAATGTCATCAGTAAATCATACTAATTATGACCTTATCACTGACCCTTCAACGGTAACAAAGAGTCCAGTTTGACTGGATTCCATTAATATAATTTTTTTTGCTTTCTCTCAGCTAACCACTTTACAATCAAATTAACTAGGCTTTACTCAAATATTTTTTGTGGTACCTAATCAAAAGCTTTTCGAAAATCTAAGTAGACTAAATCCACACCCATGCCTTCATCCAAGATGTTATCTACACGATTCGGGTCTCAGTATTTTACATAGAATCCATATGGTTGGGAATATTACTACTACATTCTCTTGTAAAAACAGAAGAGAAAATTTAAAAATCTCAGTCATCTCATAGTCTTCAACAAAATCCATGCCATTAGAATACTTTTAGGGCCAAATCCCCATTTCATTGTATTGTTTATCCTTCATACTTAAAAAAATCAGACAGCTATGTATCTGAAGTTCCTTTGAATGTTCCAGTTCTTTATTTTTAACCAAATCCTTAGCTTACCTATAGTTCAGTAAATCTCGCACCTTAGCTGTCTATTTTAACCTCTTGCATCGTTAATTTTCTCTTTGTTGTCTTTAGTAAGCTACTTAGGTTTGTATCATTTTCCTCTTTTGAGAAATATGTCTATTTTGAATTAGCACTGGCTCCCGAGTACAGTGTGGACACAGAATGGATTTGACTTATATTTTGATAGTATACTGTAGTAGCTGTCTAAAAGTCCTATAGTTCACTGTAGTACTTTTTTTATAAGGGATGGTTTTCTATAACAAATGCCAGAGTTCAGCACTGGCTCCCGAGTACAGTGTGGACACAGAACGGATTTGACTTATATTTTGATAGTATACTGTAGTAGCTGTCTAAAAGTCCTATAGTTCACTGTAGTACTTTTTTTTATAAGGGATGGTTTTCTATAACAAATGTCAGAGACCCAACCAAGCAATTTTCGATTTATTGAGAACTACAGAGCATGTGATTCCATGAGGTGGGAACATTTTAAAAAAAACACAAACATCATTGCATAATTAGGTTTGATATTTTTACGAAAACATATTCTAGGGCCATGAGACACGATTTATCGTTAAAGTGAATTATGATCAGTAGCTTACAGATGAAGTGAGAAATTTTCAAAAATAAAGTGCTTTTGAACTCTGGCATTTATTGGCACAAGCAGATTTAAAATGGTGACATTCACCCCCACCCCCCCTGGAGAGCATGCCAGTCCAATGACGGTTAACTTCAAAGCTAACAGCTGGAACTCAATTATACAACTGTGTAGACTGAAACAGTCTGAGTAAAACGTTTTGTTTAAGGACAGAACAAAGATTCTATTATATTATCCAGTGGTACCAACTATGTTAGTTTTTATATTATTGTTAAGAAGATTCTATTATCCAGTGGTACCAACTAAGTTGGTTTTAATATTATTCTCAAGAAGATTCTATTATATTATCCAGTGGTACCAACTAAGTTGGTTTTAATATTATTGTCAAAAAGATTCTATTATATTATCCAGTGGTACCAACTATGTTAGTTTTTATATTATTGTCAAGAAGATTCTATTATATTATCCAGTGGTACCAACTATGTTAGTTTTTATATTATTGTCAAGAAGATTCTATTGTATTATCCAGTGGTACCAACTAAGTTGGTTTTTATATTATTGTCAAGAAGATTCTATTATATTATCCAGTGGTACCAATTATGTTAGTTTTTATATTATTGTTAAGAAGATTCTATTATATTATCCAGTGGTACCAACTAAGTTGGTTTTAATATTATTGTCAAGAAGAT
>NW_013678015.1:0-5152 GCF_000517525.1 Limulus polyphemus | reverse complement strand
CCAGTGGTACCCACTATGTTAGTTTTATATTATCCAGTGGTACCCACTATGTTAGTTTTATATTATCCAGTGGTACCCACTATGTTAGTTTTATATTATCCAGTGGTACCCACTATGTTAGTTTTTATATTATCCAGTGGTACCCAATATGTTAGTTTTATATTATCCAGTGGTACCAACTATGTTAGTTTTTATATTATCCAGTGGTACCCAATATGTTAGTTTTATATTATCCAGTGGTACCAACTATGTTAGTTTTTATATTATCCAGTGGTACCCAGTATGTTAGTTTTATATTATCCAGTGGTACCCACTGAGTTAGTTTTTATTCTATTGTTTTATAAGCTTGTGCATGTAGATATAGAGGTTGTTTGATTTATGTTCTAGCCCTATAACTAATGAACTCTGATAACCTTTTGATTGTTTCATTATTTGACATTCAGCTTGTTCCTTTCGTTCTGTTTGGTTGACATTTTAACTGATAAAATCCATTTGTCATTCAGCTTGCTCCTTTTGTTCTGTTGGGTTGACATTTTAACTGTTAAAATCCATTTGTCATTCAGCTTGCTCCTTTTGTTCTGTTGGGTTGACATATTAACTGTTAAAATCCATTTGTCATTCAGCTTTCTTCGCTTGTTCTGTTGGGTTGACATTTCAACTGTTAAAATCCATTTGTCATTCAGCTTGTTCGTTTTGTTCTACTGAGTTGACATTTCAACTGTTAAAATCCATTTGTCATTCAGCTTGCTCCTTTTGTTCTGTTGGGTTGACATATTAACTGTTAAAATCCATTTGTCATTCAGCTTGCTTCTCCTTAGTTACAGAAAGTTTAGTTGTGTACATTATAAGTAAACTACATACACCACTTCTCTGCTAATATTGTTTCATCCAACTTTTTGTGGTGAATACTTCTTACTTTCTGAAGTATAAAGTTCTTGACCAAATATTTTTTGTTTCCCATCTGAACAAATGAAAGTACCATGACAACTATACTTCCATTAATACTATCAATTGTATTAGTAACAGTTCAAATATCGAAATATGATAAAGAATTAGAAACCAACAGATCTACAATTTGTTTAAAAAAAACATGTAAACTTTAATGTCCCCCCATTTCTGATTCAGAATTATAAGTGTAAAACCATATTTTAAATTTAACTTTTGTCTCCAACAACTTACTGCCTGAGATACGTTTTATCAATAACAGAACTCATCAGTTGAGTTAGACGATGAGAGACAAAGAACTTGCTAGCTTTTGGAGTTTAAACCATAACTTTGAAAGTATTATACTCCTTATCTAATTAGCAGATAATCTTTTTATCTGGTATTTTTCATATGTATGTTCAAGCTACATGGCAATTTTCATATATTCTGTTTCATACAATGAAGAAAAAGTTATAAAAATGTACATTTGGGAGTTTCTAATATATTTTATTGTCTCTTACTTTTAACTGTTTGTTTTAGTTCAAAGCAACACTTTGGGGTATCTGCATTGTCCATTGTGGATAATGGAACCTAGAATTTTTAGCATTGTAAGTCTGTAAACTTACAGCTGACCAGTGGGAGGCCTTGTTTTTAATGAAATATTTAAAGTATGTAAATATTCTAAAGCTAACATTGTTTCTTGTTCACAGAATAATTTGTTCTCTTCACATACATTATTACTTTACTTTTACTTCTCACTCACATAGATATGAATATAAGAAATGAAACTACAAATTTAGAAATTTCAATTGTGTTTTTATTTCGGCTTTTAACGGTTAACATGGAATAATTATTGATGTAAGCTATATTTTAATGTTATATTTTAGTTTACTGCCAGAGAGAGCTGCTAAATTATGATGATAATGTAATAATTGAGAAGGTTTGTCTAACATTAAGAGACAAGGGTACATTATTTATAAATAAAGTAGGCAGTTAGTAAAGTTTGTGAGTATTAAACGAGTTTATGAGTTCAGTGTTGGAAGTGAGATGTAATCGGGTAGAACGATTAGTGAGGTTTATTTATGAACTTAGCCCACAACTATGTGTGAAAGTAGCCTGTAGCAAATGTTAAGGAACAAATGGAGTAAACTGTTATCGTTACGCGGACCGGATTTTCTATTATTTTACCACATAATCCAAAAAACTCGCACGACGAAAGAACACGCCAAGTTCCAATCATAACTGTTTCTGTGGAAATCTTTTAAATAAATTATATAACTAAGCAATAACATCGTAACCAAATTTTAAAATATATGTAGAAAGGAAAATGTATGTCATATATTTTGTTCTGATGCACAATATAATGTATTCTGTATTTGTGTATTTTCAGAAAACTTTAATTTTTATAATTACTTGATTATCATCCTGATATAAAATAATCCTAAATAACTTTTGTGCTCTCATGTTAAATGTTCTATTTAAAGTTTCCAGTTTATCTTCACTTAACAGGAAAACAAATAGGCAGGTGTTCTTCTCGGAACACTCGCAGGTTGCTATATTCAGCTCTGAAAATATAACATATTGAAAAACTGTCATATTTCTGCCATTTTTATTCATCGGAGGTAAAGGTTTCGGATCTAAATTTTACTGTATTTACATATACGGAATAAATTTGTATAAATCTGACGGTAAGAAGATAACACAATAGATATCTAAATATTTCATAATATCTAACAAAAATATTCGTTTGTAATTGCTGTTCCGTATGAAAAATTGAAATCCATAGAAAAGAATGGTGGAAAGACACTTTTTTAGAGTTGTGAAAAAATTACCTTGTATTAAAAATATCATATCATATAATTTTTATCTTTCTGTTATTGTATTTACATAAAATTTAGTAGGTGTTTCCTCCATCACCTAACTACCCGAACACTCGTAATTTCAAGAACAACTCAGTATACTTTACAGAAACACCTTGAATCTCAGTAATTTCACTCGTAATTTTAAGAACAACTCAATATACTTTACAGAAACACCTTGAATCTTAGTTATTTCACTCGTAGTTTCAAGGACAACTCAATATACTTTACAGAAACACCTTGAATCTTAGTTATTTCACTCGTAGTTTCAAGGACAACTCAATATACTTTACAGAAACACCTTGAATCTTAGTTATTTTGAAATGGATTTAGGAGTCAGTTACTACAAAGAAACTACCCACAAGTGTGTCTGCATTTTTTTCGTGCTATTTATTAGTTAATTTAAGTCGTACGTCATCGATGAACAAAAATTATCTGGTTTAAAATACTTATAAATCTTAGTGTGTATATGTGTGATTGTACTGTAATGTTTTTTTATTGAATGATTTAATTTTATAGTGATGCAAAATGCATTAACTGTAATATTGAGAGGGAGAATTTTGATTTTGTTACAGATAATATATTCAAGAAAAAATTCCTTGCCTGTTATCCGTAAGAAGATCAAATATGTTTTGGATAACAAGTATCTGATAGCATTTCTTGAAGCTGTCTTATATAAACAGGTAAAAATGCTGATCCTGGAGTGAGTATTTAATACAGGGTAGCCCAAAAGTTGGTGTCGCAGAGTATATGTAATCAGTAAATAACTATCGTACACATGCTTTGTGTTTGATTTAAAAAACTTCATGAATATTAACTATATTAAACTTTGTTTTCTGTTTTGAGCTTTCGGTCCTAGGCTTAGTTATGTATATAGAACGTGACCCATGAAGAAAGATTTAAGTTTAGGGCTACTAAGTTTTGTACGACTTTTAAATTTCATGATTTCAGTGAGGAAACAAGTAGAAATCTTAATTTCGTACGTAAGTCATCCAGGATGAGATGAACGAATAGACAATAAGAACCCGAATTTCTTCTTAAGTAAGAATAAAACAATCATATGGTAAAACTAATTATTTAAATTTACTGTTGTCAGTTATTTTTACGTAAGGGACAAAGGTATGGAGTTCAGCATTGTTATGAGTCTTTATATACACACACACACACACACACAATGTGCATTATTTTAGAACAAATACTTATACCAGTACTTTATGTTTCCACTAATTAACCTTTTGTGTTTCTAATAAAATTCCAGTTGTATTTGAATATGGCTTTGCTAGTATAAGACTATGCTGAGAACGTATTTAAGAATAATTTAATTTTTTCCAAAAATACCAAAAGAAACAGTACAGTACTTGGGTGTTTTTAAAATAAAGCTTTATTCAGTTACATGATTATCTTTGACAAAGTGTTATTTTATTGTTTATGTATATATATGATAACTAATATAACATATCACTATAGCAACTTAAACTCAGGACATCAAGAATGAATTCATCAAGGATCAACTTATTTCGATTTTACGGTTAACAACTGGCAAAAAATTAGAAACATTTATTGAAGTGTTGATGATGATTAATAAATGTAAAAACTGATTTTTTTCAGAGTAAAATATTTAAAGAAGTTATATAGAAAAAAATAATTCAACGAGCTGTGATGAAGACGGTTCTTAACTCAAATTAAATACAGAAATATGTAAAAATGCAACAGGCCTTTATTAAGAACACAAACTCCTACAATTGAACAAATAAGTATACTGATGTGATCATCACACTTATTTTAAACATTTCTACAGATAATTCAATTAAAAGTCTGGTAAATTCTTCTCTGCTTATTCCTTACCAGCCAAATCTTGATCTCCAGTTGAAAGAAACTAGAAGAACAATGAACTTTAGTTAAAATATGTTTCTAACTGAAATTAAGCAAAATAAAAATTACTTTTAAATACTAAATGACTATCTTAATGAGAAATTCCCTCATCAAAATGTAAACACTGAAGAAATTACAGGTGCTACTACAGCAATAAACACTGAATACATTATAGGTACAACTACAGCTATAAACACTGAAGAAATTATAGGTACAACTACAGCTATAAACACTGAAGAAATTATAGGTACAACTACAGCTATAAACACTGAAGAAATTATAGGTGCTACTACAGTTATAAACACTGAAGAAATTATAGGTACAACTACAGTTATAAACACTGAAGAAATTATAGGTACAACTACAGTTATAAACACTGAAGAAATTATAGGTGCTACTACAGTTATAAACACTGAAGAAATTACAGGTGCTACAACAGCTATAAACACTGAAGAAATTACAGGTGCTACAACAGCTATAAACACTGAAGAAATTAC
>NW_013678014.1:2986-11394 GCF_000517525.1 Limulus polyphemus | reverse complement strand
ACTTTGAGACTAATAATGGCTGGAGACGGCTTAAATGGGTAATGACGAAAAACTTTAATATAAGTTTAACATGACAGCAAATGTACAATGTTTCGACAATTAGGTATCTGATGATGACAAAACCTTGTCGAAACGTTGTACATTTGCTGTCATGTTAAACTTATATTAAAGTTTTTCTTCATTACCCATTTAAGCCGTCTCCAGCCATTATTAGTCTCAAAGTGGGTTCCTCGTCATCGAACCTTCTGATAAGTAATACCTCTGATGTTCTGTACGTTTTTTTTTTTTAACATTCTTTTTCTATCTAACTCAAGACGTACAGAATTTTCCATTTTAATTATCGCGTAATTAAAATAATATTTAATCATATAATGCCTCTTAAAACATATGCCGAGGAATATATGGAATATGCCGAGGAACATATGGTATCAATTCATATTAAATCTAAAAAAAAACTGGCAAAATGCCAAGGCCGTTGTTTATTGCGAATATCTTTGTAAAGCAAGAGAAAAAAAAAGTCTTAAGGCTGATTGCGACAAACACGAAAACAGCGTTCAGGATTAGTTAATGAGAAATTAATCGCTTTGGGGTATAGAAGGATGATAAAGTGTAAACCACAGGAAACATATGTTGTTACGTATACCACACGATGTTTTACGAAAGTTTATCTATCTGTTCATCTATCTATTTTAATGATTTTTCAATAAGGTTAGAATTGTCTGTCACCAATATGATTTGTATTATGTAACTTTGGCTTCAATAAAAACAACTGTGTCAATGATTTTCGCTTGGTTCGTGCAAGTCTTAGAGGTTAGCCTACCCGGACTGTGAATCTTACAATTCATCGTTAGCGTTCGGTTACCACAAAAACATGTTCCGCACTTTGGGGCTGTGTATATGTTATAAGTGTGACTGTCAAATTCCATTATTCGATTGGATCATATTAGTGCAAGAGTTGGTGGTGGGTGCTGTTCACTAAGCTACCTTTGGATCTGCTCGAAGTCCGATTGCAAAACAAACAAAAGGTAAACAATAACACTCTCCAATCTTAATAAAAATAATTCATGTCGTAGGTGGCGACATCTATCCGTGTTACTTTTCCTTTACGTCTTTACTTTCGATACACCATCAAATTAATAGAAATTTGAAAAAATAAAACATCTGCAGTTTAAGTGATTTTTAATTAAAAATCTAAGTCTATGACTTTTTTGGTTTGAATTTCGCGCAAAGCTACACGAGGGTTTGTTTGTTATGGATTTCGCGCAAAGCTACACGAGGGCTATCTGCGCTAGCCGTCCCTAATTCAGCAGTGTAAGACTAGAGGGAAGGCAACTAGTCATCACCACCCACCGCCAACTCTTGGGCTACCTACGGATATTGGGATTAGAACACCCTCACGGCTGAAAGGGCGTGCATGTTTAATGGAACGAGGATTCGAACCCGCGATCCTCAGACTGAGAGTCGAGCGCACTAACCACTTGACCATACCATGCCCTATTACTTTTTATGCTTCGCCATCATTTAGTTCCAGAGTTTGTTGGAGTGAAAAAGATCCAAGAGTTTTAGCTCCCAACAAATCTGTAAGATATCTAGAAGTTCCAAAGAATTAACCTGAAAACGAGCTTCATATTAGCTGGATAAAATAACTTCACAATGTAAGTATCTGTGCGTAGCGCCATCTGAAATCTACTGAAGCTTTAAATGATGAATATTTAGGATATTATGTGGATATAATAATTCCGTTAGCCT
Organism: Limulus polyphemus; assembly: GCF_000517525.1. Classification (NCBI taxonomy): domain Eukaryota; kingdom Metazoa; phylum Arthropoda; class Merostomata; order Xiphosura; family Limulidae; genus Limulus; species Limulus polyphemus. Next base: position 9,645 of record NW_013678014.1, on the reverse strand, counting down.
AAAAGAAATGAATGTGTGGTGTTTGTTCCCACCTCGGTGGGTCAGCGGCAGGTCTCCAGACTTACAACGCTAAACTCCAGTGTTCGATTCACAGTGGTGGACGTAACATGGATAATTAACTCACCGCGAAAACGACACTACCATTCGTGGTACTCTTGTGACATGTCTTAGTGGCAATTGTAAACAAAGTATTTGTTGTACTCTTAACGTTGTAGGTCGTTATGCTGTTTTAGCGCAAAGCTACAGAATGAACTATCTATGCTCTGTAAAAACGCGGGAAATCGAACCCCGGATTTTAAAATTTTAAGTACTGACGCTATAAATAAACTACAATCTATACAAAACTCACTCATCATCACAGCATATAAAGGCCCCCGCAGTACCTCATCAAAATTTATGCACAGATATGCAAACATACAAACAATAGTCGATAGACTCTCGCATAATACTGTTACGACAGCGGAAGTCGCGCGACGCTGGGAGCATGCGCTGGAATTCTAGAAAGATCGAGGAACCTGTCGAACGTCCTAGCGTTTGCTAGACGCGCGCTTTTATTGTATATAAGTGCGGCAAATAACGCGAGAGGATTAATCGGAATTGGAATCTCAGATACAGAGATTGAAGATATAGACACGGATAGTTGAGTCAAGCGGGCGGTAGGCACCGTAAGTAAAGCGCGTGAATCGTTGTGAATTATAGCGTGTGTTTAAGTTAAAGTGACTGTGGAAATTAAGTGTATTGCAAAGTTGTATTGAGAAAGAATAGACTAGTTTTATTTAATAAGGGACTTGTATCGCTGAAGTTTCTCGGAAAGAATTTCTACGGAAAATTAACAAACGAACAGAGACGTAACAATATTCTAAAAAATTTGTGAAAAATTGCCAAAAGAATGACCTACTCTGCGAACTCTGTCGCTTGCTTTCTAAATATCGACACTGAATGGTCTAACGGTTTAAGATTTAAATTAATAAATTAAAAGAAATGGAGCTTCCCACAAGAGTTGTTCGCTGGTTATCTAACTTTCTTGAAAACAGAAAATGTCGAGGGCACCTACTCGGAGTATTTTACTCCAGAGGCGGATGTTCCTCAAGGAGGAGTAGTTAGTACTATACTGTACATCACGTATGTAAGCGATGTGCCTCTGAAAGACTCAAATTATAGTTCGACATCACAATTTACTGATGACGTGGCTATCTGGAAGAACTCAAATACACCCTCAATAGCTTGTTTGCATAGATAGCCCTTGTGTAGCTTTGTGCATGAATTAAAAAAGTGGCACAGCGGTATGTCTGCGGACTTACAACGCTAGAAACCGGGTTTCGATACCCGTGGTGGGCAGAGGGGGGGCCCCTCAATAGCAGCAAATAAATTACAACCAGTTCTAAATCAAATTGTAGAATATTACCAAACATATAGAACCAAAATTAACATACCAAAAACAAAAGTAATATTATTTTCAAAATCTCTCAAATTACGTAGAAACCACCCGAAGTTCTATCTGAACGGACCTATTCTAGATACCAGTCAATCAAAAAATTTAAAATCTTAAAAATACTAAATAAACGTAATATGTCTATTGTTGAATAAATTAAACTCAGATTTGTTAAGAGTACACTCTCTTAAACTAGTTTCTACCGGATCGTTCAGTTTAATCGAGTTGTCATTTATACAAACGAGATGATAGTTATTATGAATTACAAAAATATAACATTATTATTAGATATAATGAAGGTGATCAAAATAAATATATAACACTATACCCACCACGGGTATCGAAACCCGGTTTTTGGTGTTATAAGCCTTAACATTTTCTCCTGGGCCACTTGAATGGTCTACTCTAACATGATATTTTTTTAATGTATGCATATTTAAATGTATTTACTAAAACAAGTTTCAAGCAATTAAGTATTATAAGTGGATCCACCTGCACGGTTTGGATACTCGTGGTGGGCAGAGCACAGGTATCCCATTGTGTAGCTTTGTGCTTAATAAAATCATACTAAGTTCGAATATCATGTTGTATAATTTAGCTATCTATATTTATTTTAACTCAAAAATACTGTTACGACAGCGGTAGTCACGTGACTCTGGTAACACGTCATGATATTCTAGAAGGATCGGGGAACATCGCGAATAATCCAGTATGTGCTAGGCGCCCTCTATTACTGTATATAAGTGCGCCGGACAACGTGAGACAAATTAATCGGAATTGAATTGCAGACAGGCAGAGATAAAGACGGACAATTGAGTCAAGCGCGGTAGTGACCTTAAGTAAGTGCGTGAATTATAGCGTGTGTTTAAAGTGACTGTGGAAATTAAGTGTATTGCAAAGTTGAATTGAGAAAGAATAAACTAGTTTTATTTAAGAAGGACTTGTATCGCTGAAGTTCCTCGGGAAGAATTTATACCGGGAAATTAACAAACGAACACAGAGGCGTAACAATACGATACCTTATAACACGAGCGCTTACGAAAGGTTGTAATTGTCCCAATTTAAGGGTAGTGACGAAAATTAAATATTTAGGTATTATTATTATTATATTACTAGCGTATTGCCCGTCAAAAATGACGGGGCAAGTATTACCACCCCCACCCCATAGCTAACTGAAATCTTGACCAACAAAGAGGCAGAAAGGTACAGTCGAGACAGTTAAACGTCGCTAAATTCATTTGTGAGCCAATCAAAATTAAGATCATTCAAGAAATGAATTCGTGGCGTATTTATAGAATAATTATTGGTAACAACTTCTAATATAAAGAAAAGCCGGTGCAATTTGGTAACACTACGTTCCAACAATGTCTTTTATGTCATGTCGCTTAGCAACAAAAGTGTAGCCTACTATTATTGTTAGTCTATGTACTGAGAGTATAAAATGTATGTTGATTTCTTAATTTAATCTCCGTTTATTAAAGTAGTTTTTTTTATTAGTAAAAATGTTGATGATATAGCAGAAGATAGTTTATTCAGAAACGATTTAAGTTTAAAATTGAATTGATATTTTTATTTTCGTGATAAATTTTATGTACTTGTCTCTAGGCTATGTGATTCCACACTACATCTTTACTTTAAGCTTATTATACTAACACTCACTACACTTATAAGGTTTCACGGCCCCTTGCACCCTCGTCACTAAAATCGCAGTGGGCAGACAGTATGCATAGTCAAATATATTTACTAAAACAAGTTTCAAGCAATTAAGTATTATAAGTGGCTCCACCTGCACGGTTTCGATACTCGTGGTGGGCACAGCACAGATAGCCCATTGTGTAGCTTTGTGAACTGGTATTTTTATTTTCGTGATAAATTGTATGCGCTTGTCTCTAGGCTATGTGATCCCACACTATTATATAATAGTCTTAGATGGGATAAACATGTTGATAGGACTAGTAAATTAATATATTTAAACAAATAACGATAATGCTTAATTTTAACTTATATCTTTTGTTGTTGTATTATTGTATTCATAACACTATACAAACAAGAAACAACAATATCAGTTATATAAGACAACGGTTCATTATGATTTAAGCACAATTATCGGTACATATGTTGTTATTATTCGTAGTTCGATATCCTTGAAGGCCTGTGATGCTCTAATTTAACGGTTTGTTTGTTTATAGGTAAGCACAAAGCTACACAATGGACTATCTGTGCTCTGCCCACCATGGGTATCGAAACCTGGTTTCTAGCGTTGTAAGTCCGCAGACATACCGCTGTGCCATTGGATGGGGGCCTGATATAACCGAAAATATATCTTTCACATGTTCAGTGTTCTGTATCCTTCAGACTGTTTACACTCGTATCAGCTTCAGTGAAGCGTTTTTTAAATATGAATACAATCGTAACCGAAATCTTACGTGAAAACCAGACTACACACTTCCTGACGCCTATCGTAGACGTTCTTACAACACTTCGAAATTTCGTGTACTTCTTAATGTTATAATAGATAGGAACGTAGGAGATACAACACCGTCTTATCCAACCATTTTCTGGCTATCTAATCATACACTTCTGAATACTAAGAAATAGAACGTTGACCGTAAAGATAAGGTCATTTAATGCCCCGTCATTGTGAAACAGCCATTTTGTTCACAATCAGTAAGGCGCTCTTCAAGTTCAGAATTCATTCGACACAGAGAGTGTAATATCTAATGCAGATTTAAATACTTCTACAACTAAATTTCGTAGTTTTATTTTTTTTTAAAGGTCAAAGATGAATGTGAAGCGGACTATCCAATGGTCAAAGTAAGTGTTTTTGTTTTGGTATAAAACTGATGGTAGTGAACAGTACTGGTTACGACCCTGAGAAAGTCGATTAACAATATAATTCTAGAGACCAAAGTGCGTTTTTTGTTTCTTTGGTTTTTGTCCCAAGAGAAATGCATCTTTTATTTCAATTGTAAATACTTAAACTAAAAAAAAAAAATTAACCGTCTCCAAACCGTTAAAACGAAACGTATAATATTTATTATTTTTACCTCGACAATATCCCCCGTTAGGACAGCAGCAAGTCTACGGATTTACGATAAAAATCAGGGGTTCGATTCCCCTCCATCATTTTCACGACGATTCTTTCATTATTATAATTTACAAAGGGATATTTCAAGACTTAATTTTTTGGGTTGTACAAGTTTTTCAGATCGGTTCGCACGTGCATATATAACACTCATACGAATTTCTAATATTTAGATTATAAAGTTTTGGTATTTTCAACCCGACGGGTAACTTATGCCCAACATGGGTTAACCGGTCAAGTCAGAGGTTCGAACTAGTGACAGTCACCAGTCCCCGCCCCATAAGAGCTTTGTCTGTATCCTTCAACCGAATAGCGGGACTGACTGTCACTTTCATAATGCGCCTACAGCTGAAAGTTCGGAGTGTGTTCAACAGAATCATGGCTCAAACCTTGGATCCTCCGGTTCACCTCCTGATACGCTGACCACTAAGCTACATACGACCTACTTTATGTTTGTTGATGATGATGATGTGTGTGCGTATGTTATTAAAAATCGGTTATTGTGAAGTTGTAACAATCGACGTCTCATAAAATTTGTTATAGCGATTTCTCTTTTATTGAAAAACTACCGTATTGGCCCAATTATAGGGCCATCTCGAATATAAGGCGACCCTCATTTTCAGAAACTATGGGATAGAAAACAAATTGAGTGTCATAACGTCCTTTTTTAGGTTCGCAAAATCAACGCTATAACTGAGCAGACTGCAGGTGGATTAGTTGCAAGAATTAGCGATGATCTTGAGCAGACATCTGGTGCGCATGCGTAGACGGATGGTATATGGGTATCCAGGAATGCGACAGGCTAGAGTATGGGGAAATGGCCTGTGGTCGGACGCGATTATAAGGCGACTATGAATTTTACAGCCTAATTATTCACCAAAAAACGTTGCCTTATACTTGGACTAATACGATAATATCAGTGAAACTCAGACAGGGGCATAATTAGGTGTGAACACTGGGGAAGGGGTCAGTTTATTTTATCACAAGTATGATTTCTCTCATGTGTGTAGGTACTGCTTAGTGAAAGTGTAAAATAGACAACTGACAAATCAGCCGGTATCAGCACAATGAAATTTCAAATGACATTAATCTAATTTTAGATTATCTGTTTATTCAGTCGGTCAATGGACGCCCTCTGGGTAAAAAAAAAAGACTATTCATTTTAATGGTGAGGTATTTATTAACTTATACAGGGCTAGAAAGTTGTACTGTGTAGTATTCTCAGGTGAACTAATTCCCTACAAGTATAGGATAGGTCCGCTAATAACAGTAGGGTCGAACAGGAAAATGTACCTAGTTACATTTGTCTAAGTGTGAAAACTCGACTCAGTTTTTAATTTACGTCAGAAATAAACAGATTAGACTCGTTCTAAAGCCAGTGGAAATCATCTTTATTACAGACACATCAAAAAATAAATAAAAAAATCAAATGTGAGCCCCTCTGCGTAAACAAACGGACGATTACTTCTGCTAGATCATTATCTACATCAGCAGTTTTTTCTCTCTCAAGTTGAACCTCTGCAGAAACAGTCATGATGAAAGCCAAGTAGAACTCCTTGAAAACGAGGTTCAGGACTCGCAAGAAACTTTTTCTTCGTCTTGCGATGGCATTAGCACGTGACCAGTCACTTTCTTATAGCATTCGCTGAGACATACCGATGTCGTCTTCTCGGCCAACGAAAATACGTTTCATTTTTGCATGCAAAGGAAACGACAGTTGATATGAAAAACGTAGCGAGAGTCACGAGCCCAAGGTCTCCATCGAACCGAAAAATTTCAAGTTTTCTGGACCATTATTTTCGTGTAAAAACTGTAGAGAAACAATTTACTAAAGATGATGGAAAAGTACATGATATGCTCACAATGGTACGAGTTGGCAAGTTGCCAAACAGAAGATAAAAATGTCATGTTTCCTGTGATGAAATGATTCACTTGTTGATATCGTTGGCTTCATTTCTGATAAGATACCCGTACACATATAAACACATATTGTAGTAAGTAAACTGTGTAATCATGCTTGACATTCATAGCCGGCGGAGCCGAGGGGGGGGGGTGCAGTGGAAGCACGTTCCCCAACTTTTGACCCTGTAGCGAAGTGCCTCTTTGAGTGAGGAACAGAAACTTGTGTCTCATTATGATGGA
>NW_013678014.1:0-2110 GCF_000517525.1 Limulus polyphemus | reverse complement strand
GTAAAGACTTGTGTCGTTAAAATTTTGTCGGAACGAAGTTACGGAAAAATCAATTAACAAACGGAGACGTAACAATATCCATATATAAGCTTTTTGTAAATTTGACAACATTTATATAGTAGAAATTAGAGTGTTTTACGGAAATATCTCAACAATATTTTGATGCAATATACATAAGATGATGATGCTATTCCATCACTTAACACGTATTGTCATATATTACTTTATACAGATCACTTGTAAATTTGTAAATTTATGTATTTTATTTACTGAATGATAACTGTCACACTTGTTTATGTATTTTATTTTTGATAGTTGTCATTCAGTAAATAAAATACATAAACACGTGTGATAGTTGTCATTCAGTAGTTGTCATTCAGTAAATAAAATACATAAACAAGTGTAACTAAATGTACTATTCTTACATCATTGTAAATAATGATGAATGCGTTATTTCATTAGTTGTGTAACCTCACTGTTAGCGATATTTTCGGCCGTAATTCCAATAACATCTTACGAGGTTAGACCAGCTTGAGGGATTTAGGTTAATCCTAAATCCATATACCAGGCTATCAATGCAAAATAATCATCTATAATAAAAAAAACAATAATTATATAATATATTTATATAGATGTTAAACATTTTAAGCAACACTGTTCATGAAAGTAACACTAAAGAAATAACATGGTATAAGTTATGGAAGAAGTAAACACCAGTGGTTTCATGTTCCACGAAGAGCCAAACTTTATACAGTCTGTTCTACCAGTAGTATGTTTGAGGGCTTATAACGCTAAAAATCGGATTTCGGTAGGCACAGCAAAAATAGCCCGTGCTGAATAATAAACAAATAAACATCATGTGTCCTAGGAAAGCCCAATAAAAGGCACTGACGATGTAATTATTTAGTAACTTAACATTCGAAATAAATTAGTACGACACATATTACTGTTTAGCTGTAGAGTCGAATAGCAAGACATTACACGTGGTGTGGCAATAAAAAAAACTAATGTTTATAAAAATAAATAATAATACATAACAAATCAAATGAACAATAGAATCGTACAAAAAAAAGACCTTTGAACTTTCATCTGAGGTCGATTTATAAAAGATTACAGTCATCCCCACTATTAAGTTACAAGTAGTAATGTAGACGGATGGTGCTATTGACTGGTTGCCCGCTCTGTAAGTTAGAGACGACTGTGAGTGAATCCTGAAGTCTCTGACTTGGCTGTTGAGCCCATGTGTCGTGCAGGATAAATATGTCAAGTTCATCGACGTTTTGACCTATAACTTTTTGTAGGGGTGACTTTTTTGATACCTCATTCGAACCAAAATGACACTCAGTAAACAAAATACATAAACATGTATGATAGTTGTCATTCAGTAAATAAAATATACAAAGAAGTATGATAGTTGTCATTCAGTAAATAAAATATACAAACAAGTAGATCAGTACATCTAACTAAAGATCAGCCTAGAGATCAGTACATCCTAACTAAAGATCAGCCTAGAGATCAGTACATCTAACTAAAGATCAGCCTAGAGATCAGTACATCTAACTAAAGATCAGCCTAGGTACATCTAACTAAAGATCAGCCTAGAGATCAGTACATCTAACTAAAGATCAGCCTAGAGATCAGTACATCTAACTAAAGATCAGCCTAGAAATCAGTACATAACTAAAGATCAGCCTAGAGATCAAGATGTAGCTGATCTCTAGGCTGATCTTTAGTTAGATGTAGTGATCTCTAGGCTGATCTTTAGTAAGATGTAGTGATCTCTAGGCTGATCTTTAGTTAGATGTACTGATCTCTATGCTGATCTTTAGTTAGATGTACTGATCTCTAGGCTGATCTTTAGTTAGATGTAGTGATCTTTAGGCTGATCTTTAGTTAGATGTACTGATCTCTAGGCTGATCTTTAGTTAGATGTACTGATCTCTATGCTGATCTTTAGTTAGATGTACTGATCTCTAGGCTGATCTTTAGTTAGATGTAGTGATCTCTAGGCTGATCTTTAGTTAGATGTACTGATCTCTAGGCTGATCTTTAGTTAGATGTACTGATCTCTAGGCTGATCTTTAGTTAGATGTACTGATCTATAGGCTGA
>NW_013678013.1:9970-12332 GCF_000517525.1 Limulus polyphemus | reverse complement strand
ATGTGAACGTGTCATTTCTATGTTTATGTTATTTAATTCTTAATTTTCTTAAGTTATGCACAAAGCTACACAATGGGTTATCTGTGCTCTGCCCACCACGGGTATCGAAACCCCGTTTCTAGCGTTGTAAGTCCGCAGACATACCGTTGTGCCAGTGGGGGGTGGGGGCTTATTCCAGCTTCCCAAGTTTGTTGGTGAGTAGCGTGTTTTCACTCTCCAAACAGTCAACGACGTTCACAATCGGCACTATCCTGTTTTAACAAAATCTTACCTACATTCTTAGTTTCCAATAACATTAATCTGTTTTATATCTCGTGGGGAAACATTCTTTAGGATTACAAGAACCGTTTTTACACTGGTATCTAATGGAAAGTTTACTCTATCAGCTGGGAACGAGTCATGTGGATGACAGGTTTGCCATTTTAGTTTTAAATTAAAGTTTTCTTATATCCTGTACTTGTCTCATTATTCCTTGCTAACGACGTAACAGATGTCGAAGAATGTGTTGACTACAGCAGGATAACAATGGTTGGTTTAGGTGTGACTGACTGTGATGATGACGATTCAGGATCACAGGAAGCAGGCCTCGTTACAGATGATATTTTCGGCAACTTGCTTTAATTATCATCTATATTTATCTGTCACTTTTGAGCATCACTTAAATATTTTCTTGCACCACTAGAACGATTTAACTCTTTAGAATATCAACTGAAAAATATACGCGTTAAATCGAGTGGCTGTTGCACTTCTTCCTGTCGGTCCTGCACAATCTCGGAAGCCCAACGCGCATGTATCATCGGCCCGCTTACTGATGTTGATTGTTTGCAGCTGGACTAGATTGGTGGAATCCAGAAAATTTTACCGGAGGAAAGAATGAACAATTATTGTCAACAAATATTAATTCGATTATGATTGTTAGATTGTTTGACCTTTTTTAAGTCGTTAGCTATACAACAAGCAATATCACCTTTTTTAAGTCGTTAGCTATACAACAAGCAATATCACCTTTTTTAAGTCGTTAGCTATACAACAAGCAATATCACTTTTTTATGTTTTTAGCTATACAACAAACAATATCACATTTTGATGTTGTTAGTTATCCAAAAAACAATATCACCTTTTTATGTTGTTAGTTATCCAACAAACAATATCACCTTTTTATGTTGTTAGTTATCCAACAAACAATATCACCTTTTTATATTGTTAGTTATCCAACAAACAATATCCCCTTTTTATGTTGTTAGTTATCCAACAAACAATATCACCTTTTTATATTGTTAGTTATCCAACAAACAATGTCACCTTTTTATGTTGTTAGTTATCCAACAAACAATATCACCTTTTTATATTGTTAGTTATCCAACAAACAATATCCCCTTTTTATATTGTTAGCTATCCAACAAACAATATCACCTTTTTATATTCTTATCTGTCCAACAAACAATGTCACCTTTTTATATTGCTAGCTACAGAAATACAGAGAAGGAATTACTAACTATTACCTTACAAACACGTACTACAGAAAAATATAAGCTATGATAAAATACACATCATATGCATGTTTCAGATTAATATCAGAGTGTATATCTGTTATAAGCTAAAAATGTTCACAAGAAAGAAACGTTTTGTGTGGCTACAAAATGCAGCTTGATTTCAACAAGAATATACTTATTGTTGAAACTCCGTCATTACACAAATCTATAATTTGCATACACAGTAATTCCAGGTGGCGCGACTTCAAAGGGTACTTTGTCTTCGTATTTCCATTGGTATACATCCAATGAATCCACCTTTTCATAGTCAAGATATTTTGTGCAAATATCCTGTAAGGACAACAACAATTTTAATAAGACACATTGTTGTAAATAAAACAAAATAATTCAATTAACAATAAAATAGTCTATTCAACAACCAATTCTACCGGTACTTTGTCCTGATATTTATTTTTTAAAGCGGTACTAGTACCAGGAATTATTTAAGCTGCTTTGTTGTTTCTTACGGTTACATTTTTTTTTCAAAAACAGGTCCACTTCACACAGCAGAGTACCTCCACTCTTTTTAAAGAACTTCACTCCTGATTATTGTACTTCAGGGTATGAGCAGTATGAGTATAATGTTTAATTTCTATCGTTAGAGTCTAGAAATATCTCAGAGTAAGGTAGAGTGGGTGTCACAGTTGAAATGCTATTTAATTCTACCTATGTATAACTAGTTCAGGATACATCTTTAGTATGGTGTCTCATGTATTTCACTATGTTTTCGTGCAGGTATTCTTTATGTAGTTATGACATTCTTGTATAACAGATTTTGAAAGGTTGTAAACATGTTCTAATATTTTTCTTAGGTAAGGGTTATATATGGC
>NW_013678013.1:6192-8968 GCF_000517525.1 Limulus polyphemus | reverse complement strand
GTAACGAACGAACGTTAACTTCAACAATACCCTGTGACTGCAGTTCAATTACTCACTGTCTATACACACATTACATTACCGCGTCACGTTGTCCCCCTCTTATATATACCCGCCTACCCCATCTAGCAAACACTAGAGCATTCATGAAGAAACAAGATAGTTCTAGAAACTAGAGGGCACCACAGCAGTCATGTGACTCGCTGACGCAACAAATGTAAGACTAGAGGGATGTCAGCATGATATGTTTTGCAGTGTTTCTAAATGAAGAAACTTTATACGTTTTGTTGAGAGAGATTTATTATATTTGATCAGTTACATGCTAGAACGCTTGGATATACTGTAGGTGTACTGTGTACTGTAAAATCGGATTATTTGTGTTTTTTAAATGAGCATTTGTCCAGACGAAGGATATTTATCTGAAGAAATAACTTCGTTTAAACAATTGAAATTTGAAAGTTCTTTTCATCACATCCAGACAAATAGAAAGCTATCTTTAAACATATCACCTGTACTGATGAGAATGTTTCTCATTTGTAATATTTACAAGGTACATCAACATTAACCTTTCTTAAAAGCTTCCAGTGAATGATTAGTTATAGATCTAAAGAGTTGATCTAAGAGTATAATACTTGAAGCTTGGTGAATATATGTTTCTGTATGTGTGACAACAGTCTTATTTAGAGTTTGTGATTTTACATACGTACATTGTTGATGGAATATCTGTATGAAACTTGTATTAGTTAGCATTATGTATAAAGTTCCAAACCAGCAAGAAACAAACTCTAGACAAAGACTTGTGAATGGTAGGGATATGATATTCTACAGTAGTAATAGTTAAACATAGTTATTGACAGAGGTTTAGATAAGTGAAACAATACATTAATTATAGACATGATGCTGCAATAACGGTTGTTTAAATAACAACCACCGTATAAACATTTTGAACGCTATTTTTTTAATAACGTCCATTAAATAAAATCCTTCAATATCTCTCACGGTCGACGTAGGTTTTTATTTTCTCGTGAATTAAATTAAATTTCATAGAGAAGTCGAAGTGTCTCAGACAAGAATGATCCCAGACTTACAGTTAGTTAGTCTTATACATTTTTACAGAGGAAGTCAGACAGTTCTTGAATAACTTGGTCGTAAGCTGGATATGTTTCAGATATCACGTTTCTCATTTAATGAGATTTTCAAGGATTTATGAAACACGTGGCGTTTTTATTTTCTTTTTCATTTTTAGGTCAAGAAAAGATGTTCATACTTTTAGTCCTGGTAAAGTAGCCAGCTTGTTCTCTCTTGCTTGTTAGGTTTATATCAATTTTCAAGGACATACTTTTTAAACAACACACACACACACATGTTTTATGTAACTTTTCTAAAGAATTATTGAAATGATCACCATTTAGATTACATTTGTTATTTCCAACTTGGAAGACATGTACAAATGTAATTCGAAATGTACGATATTTTTTAAAATGTGTTTTGGGAAAGATAGAAATGTTGAAAATGAAAAATCATCTTGAAAGTTTAAACTGATTGGAAGTGTTAGGTGAAAACGAAGTGGCTGAAACACTGTGTTCAAAGGAATTTCCAATAAATGTTAGAGAAGTAGCTGCAAGTATAAAGAAAATGGAAATATATGACGTGGAAATGTATTAGAATACCAGTAGTGACGTCAAAACCGTTTTATCACATTTTACTGAAACTCAGACATTCTTCACAAATCATCATTTAAAAAGAGAGTGATAGTTGGTGATACCACCTATGAAGTGTCACGTTATATATCACCATATATGTGTCACAATGAACGATGGTATGATTCAGTTTGTAAAGAGTAAAATCTTTTACCCTATGATAAATGGATTAATTTAGAATCAGTTATTATCTATAGTAGTACTTCTAACGAAACTTATCATTGGGAATGTGGTCATGACGAGAGAGGTATTCTAGAGACGAAAGTTAGAGATTTCCACTCTATTTATGTAACAAGACAGGGATTTGTGAACATATGTGACAAAAAAAAAACGATTTGTATGAAAGTTAACTGAATCTTGGCAGTCCAGATTTTTAATCTATTGTTACGTCTCCGTTCGTTCGTTAATTAATTTTCCGTAAATTCGTTCCAACGAAACTTTAACGACACAAGTCCTTTCTTAAATAAAACTGGTTCATTCTTTCCGAATACAACTTTACCGATACACTTAATTTCAACAGTCGCTCTATAACAACGCTATAATTCTCAAAGAACGTCTCACGTGCTCGTGCTCGACAATGCTCTGACTGCAGTTCAATTACTCATTACCTCTCTTGTCACGTTGTGACCATCTTATATATATATACCAGACTACCCCCAATCTAGTAGTCTCCTGATAATTCACAAAGGTTCGAGAGAAGGACGTGGCGTGATACTAGTCACGTGACCTCGCTGACGCAACACTGCCCCTCCTTAGTATTGTTCGTCCCGAAAAATAGCCACTTACATTAAACAAATAACAATTAAATGTACAGAATTACAAACACAAAATTACAATTCAACAAAGTCTCTTAATTTTACGGGACGTATCTTCTTCCGTACTGGTCTCCGTCTCATTGGCTTCTGCTTCACATGGGGTTCATCTGCTTCATCAAGAAATGTCCTATCATCGATAACAGTCACATCAGTGGTAGTAACTTCACCAAGAGCTTCACCGTTTCCCTTCTCAAAACTGAGTAGAGTTTCTTCTTATACGGTGGCTTCTTCAGGTGGCACGTCTTCAGCAGCGTCATTTGTTCT
>NW_013678013.1:0-5384 GCF_000517525.1 Limulus polyphemus | reverse complement strand
AAACTGACTTATTGGTAGTATTCTCCTTACACTGGCTCCTCATATGTCCTTGCTCTCCACAGTTCCAACAACCGTTCTGGGTACCAGCCTTTCCTGCTGTGGCACCTCCCCTGTGTTGAAGTTGCCAGCATTGAGCCCAGGTTTGTTACAGTGCCAGCAAAGTCCCTCAAACTTCTCTGAAAGCTGACCTTTTCTGGCCTTGAATCCAGATGAATCCAAATTGTTTGGTTCCTATAGTTGAACATAACTACTAACTAACAAGGTCAACAGTAGGAAGTTGTTTGGTTCCTATAGTTGAACATAACCACTAAACAACAAGGTCAAGAGTTGGAAATTGTTTAGTTCCTATAGTTGAAAGTTTATACTGATTGGAAGTGTTAGGTGAAAACAAAGTTGGTGAAACACTGTGATCAAAGGAATTTCAAATAAATGTTAGAGAAGTAGCTGCAAGTATAAAGAAAATGGAAATATATAACGTGGAAATGTATTAGAATACCAGTAGTGACGTCAAAACCGTTTTATCACATTTTACTGAAACTCAGACATTCTTCACAAATCATCATTTAAAAAGAGAGTGATAGTTGGTGATACCACCTATGAAGTGTCACGTTATATATCACCATATATGTGTCACAATGAACGATGGTATGATTCAGTTTGTAAGGAGTAAAATCTTTTACCCTATGATAAATGGATTAATTTAGAATCAGTTATTATCTATAGTAGTACTTCTAACGAAACTTATCATTGGGAATGTGGTCATGACGAGAGAGGTATTCTAGAGACGAAAGTTAGAGATTTCCACTCTGTTTATGTAACAAGCCAGGGATTTGTGAACATATGTGACAAAAAAAAACGATTTGTATGAAAGTTAACTGAATCTTGGCAATCCAGATTTTTAATCTATTGTATACTTACTAACAAGTTATATTTGTAATGTTATATTTAAATAATACACCTTATTAGTCAAAATATTGACAAGTTATCTTTGTAATGTTATATTCAAATAATACACCTTATTAGTGTAAATATTGACAAGTTATGTTTGTAATGTTATATTTAAAGAATACACCTTATTAGTGTAAAGTATTGACAAGATATATTTATAATGTTATATTTAAAGAATATGCCTTATTAGTGTAAATATTGACAAGATATATTTATAATGTTATATTTAAAGAATACACCTTATTAGTCAAAATATTGACAAGTTATCTTTGTAATGTTATATTTAAAGAATACACCTTATTAGTGTAAATATTGACAAGATTATATTTGTAATGTTATATTTAAAGAATACACCTTATTAGTGTAAATATTGACAAGATATATTTGTAATGTTATATTTAAAGAATACACCTTATTAATATAAATATTGACAAGTTATATTTGTAATATTATATTTAAACGACAAATATGTGAGTTCTAGTTCGAAAACAGAAATTTATACCTTAGAAAATAATAACCTAATGTACCATGAAATATTGAGAATTTTTTAACTGTACATTTATTTTGTTTTCTGTATCGTTATATCAAGTTATATTTACTCTAGAGATAAACCTAATCATCTTGGTCATGTATGACACTGTTTTTACGTGAACTTATAGGAACTTTCTTATAAACTGATTTTATGTGAACAGATGTGTCGTTTGTTGTAGACCTTTTGTTGTGAAATCTCCATACTTAGAAGTATATCAGCGTGGTATTTATTTTTAGAATAAAAGCGTGATATGGATAGGTAAAGTGAATAGATAAATTTGTTGTACTGGCTGTTAAACTCAGTGATATACATACTAACATACAAAATCTGTTCTTCATTGTTAAACTGTTCACGTTTTTAGGTCAATTTGTTGTACTGACATACACAATCTGTTCGTCATTGTTAAACTGTTCACGTTTTTAGGTGAATTTGTTGTACTGACTTACAGAATCTGTTCTTCATTGTTAAACTGATCACTTTTTAGGTGAATTTGTTGTACTGACTTACAGAATCTGTTCTTCATTGTTAAACTGATCACTTTTTAGGTAAATTTGTTGTACTAACATACAAAATCGGTTCTTCATTGTTAAACTGTTCATGTTTTTAAGTAAATTTGTTGAACTGACATACAAAATCGGTTCTTCATTGTTAAACTGTCCACGTTTTTAGGTAAACCCAGATAAAACAAACAGAATCAAAAACTATATGTAAATGCTACCCTTCGGATAAATTTGAAGAACACAGCCTCAAATTGTAAGACGATGGACAATACTGTTGTTTCTTTACATGTCTAAACCATTACGTTTTCAATAAGTTGGACATTTGTATAGATCTTGATGAGTTATATTTATAAAGTTATATGTAAATGCCAAATATGAGATTTTTGTATTGTTTTGTCAAGTGTGTTTATTGACTGTTAGTCTCAGTGATATACGAAATCCGTTCTTCACTGTTAATTCGTGTAATGCATATTAATCTTTCCATATCATAATAACGTAGTTTGTAGATGAAACAAAAAAACCTCGCGAAGATATTGTATTTATCATAGTAATATAGTTTAAAATTACATCAATAAAGATGTAATCATGAAGATATTGTCACAGTGATTTATGTTATGTTATGGCCCCTGTTAATGTATCTACACCAAATGGTCTATCTTACTGTAAATATCTGTCCACAATATTTCATGCAAAACATATGTATATATATACACAATCCAATACAGTAGGCTTACAGGGGATGACAGAAATATTGCATTTGTCATCATAAAATTGCAACAAGTTTGCATTCCGTGTTTATCTCGGTATTATTTTTATTGAGAGGTTGTGAAAACCCTGTTACAAACATCTAAGAAAATGATACATATTTCACCTGTCTTATACAGTCTAGATTAATTTCTCAAGCTGTTTTACAGCACCTCCAAATGATTGTACTTTGAGAAGACTGTTACATAACAATAATTCTGTCAGGTACAATTCATAGTTTCATCGACTTATGTGTAGGATCACGAGTTTACACCAGCAAGTGTCTACAGCCATCATAAAGTTGAAAACATTGTGACGAAATGCACTGGGCTTCATCCAACATACATATCTTGTTACTCATCATGGCATTGAACGACTTCAATCAGTACCTCATGATTCATATCTTGTCCCTCACTATGGACGACTTCAATCAGTCCGTCGTGATTCATATCTTGTCACTCACCATGGACGACTTCAATCAGTGCCTCATGATTCATATCTTGTCACTCACCATGGACAACTTCAATCAGTGCCTCATGATTCATATCTTGTCACTCACCATGGACAACTTCAATCAGTGCCTCATGATTCATATCTTGTCACTCACCATGGACAACTTCAATCAGTGCCTCATGATTCATATCTTGTCACTCACCATGGACAACTTCAATCAGTACATCATGATTCATATCTTGTCACTCACTATGGACGACTTCAATCAGTCCCTCGTGATTCATATCTTGTCACTCACCATGGACGACTTCAATCAGTGCCTCATGATTCATATCTTGTCCACTCACCATGTACAACTTCAATCAGTACCTCATGATTCATATCTTGTCACTCACCACGGAAGACTACAATCACTGCCTCATGATTCTGCCTCAGTAAGTCTCGGGACTTTCAGGCTACTCAACATAGCTCTCACCACTGCCAGAAGAAGTTGTGGCTCTAAGAAAGTGCTTCTTCTTGCCACATATTCAGTTCAAGTCCTCACTTCTACATAGCTTCCCCCCACCAAATAATTTATACGTTGTCATAAAAAGTGTCCTTCCTCGATCTCGATATCCAAATGTTAAAGTACCATTAAAAAACATTCATAATAAAAATTTCCTTTGATATTAAGATACACTGATATCTGTCAAGTAGCCGAAAAACTCCACAAAAATTCAATATCATAAAATGTTGCGTAGATATTAAAGTGAAAATGGACATCTAAGGAAGACAAATACACCAATGTACAAATGAAAAAGAAAATGTGTATTCATACAACTATGTGAATATATTTTCTTAATTTATTGGCTGACTTTGATTTGTTAGTGTGACTTTAACTGGCTGGAGAGTTGAAGATGAAACTTTCCAAGTACATCTGAACAGGACAAGGGCAAAGTGAACTATATTATACTGTGCTTTCAAGTCATATAAAAGGGTCCAAGTGTAGTATCCTATAAAGCATAGACTACTCGTGTAAATCGTTATTCCAAATGATGTTGTCAGGAGAAAAAAAAACCTATACAAATGCCAACTTGTACATGTATCTGTGTTATCTTTTGAGATTAGCGTGCTTCATTACAGGGTCAGACTGTTAGAAGTTTATAAGAGATAAAAATGCGGTGTGTAAGCCTTACTTAAGCAAACGGATTAAAAGATATTTAACTTTCGACATTTGATTTACAAGGATTTTCATAGCTACAAATAAATTATCGGAATATAATTTACCAAGTATATATATTAAACACTAGTAGCAGTTATTTAAAATGTGACAAAGATTATATATTATTTTCCAAAAGACAGTGATATAAGATGGTTGTTTAGCTAGATGAAACTTATGCAGATGACATCTACTTATTTGTAATTGGTTAATAACTGTAATGGTATAAACAGAAGGTTGACGTAACTCGTATTCTTCTTTCTCATATTCTTTATTGCAATACTATAGAACTGCTATACGTTTTTACGTTTTTTTGCAAAAAAACTTAAATGTTATGATGTTGTATCTTTTGTTCTAGTTTTTGACTACACTGAACAATGTTTTTAGAAAGCAGACAAATATAATTTTCCTATTTCTTGTACATTTTCACCACAACGTGACCAACCTTTCAAATAGTTCCAGACTGTGCCGTTACATCAACCTCCTGAACATTCACAAATAACTACATGTCACTTGCCTGTCTGAAAAAATAGGCCCAATCTTAAAATTTGGACTTTTACACAAAATTTCTTAAACTGAACATCCTTATATATCATCTACTGATATACAAAATTTTGTACAGACAATATTGGAAAGTTAAATCTGAGGAATGGCATGTTTAGTTAATCATTAAGAACTTAGGCATCATACCTGTGTCAGTGTATTAGCGTTAAGAACAAACACTCCACTAAATACTTTTTCACGAGCTAATTTAAGAACATGACGCTCCATGAAAAACAAGATGTCACCATTCTGAGCTGGAGTACAGGATGGATGAGTACTAACTAACGAGCTAAATAACCAGTTGCCTCCACGTTCTTTCAGTCGTTTTCACCATTTATCCTCAAGAGTTCCGGGCATATCGAGGAGCACCTTAAGGCCACCTGTTGGCTCGACCTAATAAACAATGATATAGTGTCAACAAATTAATAGCAGTTTCTTCTGTTTTATCTGGATATAAAAGTAAATG
>NW_013678012.1:10479-12779 GCF_000517525.1 Limulus polyphemus | reverse complement strand
GCTGTATCAGTGATAGATGTAACTAATTAAAGGGGCTGTATCAGTGATAGATGTAACTAATTAAAGGGGCTGTATCAGTGATAGATGTAACTAATTAAAGAGGCTGTATCAGTGATAGTTGTAACTAATTATATAGGCTGTACCCCTGTAAGTTAGTTACATCTATCACTGACACAGACCTTGTAATTAGTCACATCTATCGCTGATATAGACCCTGTAATTAGTTACTTCTATCACTGATACAGCCCCTGTAATTAGTTACATCTGTCACTGATACAGCCCCTGTAATTAGTTACTTCTATCATTGATACAGCCCCTGTAATTAGTTACATCTGTCACTGACTGTATCAGTGATAGATGTAACTAATTAAATTCCTCATGAAGAATTATTATTAGTATTATTCATTTTTTTATGCATATCTAACCTTATCTAACCTAATACATTTCTAACTTTTACAGTTTAGTTAATTTTATAATAATAGATAAAGAATCACATGAAAAATAAAAAAATATAGTACTTACCTGTAATTAGTTACATCTGTCACTGATACAGCCCCTGTAATTAGTTACTTCTATCACTGATACAGCCTCTTTAATTAGTTACAACTATCACTGATACATCCCCTTTAATTAGTTACATCTGTCACTGATACAGCCCCTGTAACTAGTTACATCTGTCACTGATACAGCCCCTGTAATTAGTTACTTCTACCACTGACACATTTCACTGATGAGAAAGTATCATTCAAATCTTTATGAATGTAATGAAATACACAGCCCTGTTACTCGTGAGCAGCTTGTGCATTATGTAATTTTATAAAGTAGCATCAGTTGCATGTTTCCCGAGTGATTTACAACTTGTGTGGCAAGATTATTAGTTGTAAATGGTTTAAAGATCAATAAAACAGATGTAGACTGTTACGAGATTTAAGCTATTTAGGATAAACAACTGTATTTTCATGTTACAAGTTGCAGTGATTCTAGAAAGATAAAGGGTAATTTAGATTTAATTCCTAATTTTTTATGATGGTTTTGATGTCAGTCAATTTGACTGACCCCATACAGAGGTAGGGTAAAGAAAATTACAGATAAAATACTGTTATTGTGAAAAAAATGGTTTTATTTAGGAGGTTTTAGAAATTACAAAAATGAAATTTGACAATTTTCAGATGAAAAAACCTATTTTCAATCTAAAAATCAAAATCACTTTGCATTTTTGGATGGTCAAAATTCTGAGTGCAAAAATTCAGGAGGAAATCTTTAATCAAAATATTGAATTATGATTTTTTGTGTACAAAAGCTTTGTAATGTTTACTGATAGTCTGTGAAGTTTCATAAAGATATGCACACATTATCAAAAGTTATAGTGCGATTAATCTAATAGTTACTTTGGTGGTATGGAAAGAGTTAAAGATTTAGCTGCATTTTATATTTGAATGGAAATTTTTCAGGATGTTGAACTTACTTTTAGTGACGATAACTCACTCGGAGTGAAGTCTGCTTTTTGGGCCAACTTCCATAGCTGCTGAACACGGACTTCCTCAAACTCAGTTTTTTCAGGGCCTTCAACAACATATTTCACTAACTTTTCGTACCCATTCTTGATTTCTTTGTGCTTCTCTTGAATCACCTGATGTGATGCACTTACAGTTTTATCCCGACCTTCTGACTCTTCCCCTTCCAGTATGGCCTCCACAGAGTTGTCCATCTCATCTGTTTAATGAAAGACTTGTTTTCAGAATAATTAATAAAACTACACTTCCAACCGAATTATCTAATCCAATTGGACTTGAAAAACAGCAACAGCTTAACAAACGTTTATTTTTACTGTAAATATTCATTCCGATGTAATTCATTGTAGAATAGTTGTATCAACTTCATTTTAACATTTTGAAAAGTTTTTACATTAAGTTATAAAATGCTGGTCCAATGTGACATATAAAATATATAAAAACTAAAAGAAGGTGAACCAGATTAATGAAACTTACAGTTTAAAGAGGGAATATTGTTTACTGTTGATACTTGACTCTACATATGATGTCCTCTTCAGCAGCAACTATACAGTCAGATACATTTCAGCTGAGATGCTTTTATTTTATACATTTAGATAGCTAACAGGTGGATTCTGATCTTATCAGGCTTTTAATTTTTAACAAGTACATAGCTAATTACTAGTGGATTCTGATCTTATCAGGCTTTTATTATCAACAAGTACAGAGCTAATTACTAGTGTTTTCTGATCTTATCAGGTTTTTTATTTTTAACAAGTACATAGCTAATTACTAGTGGATTCTGATCTT
>NW_013678012.1:8681-9962 GCF_000517525.1 Limulus polyphemus | reverse complement strand
GACAAATCATTTTATTTTGACTGTGTGAAGATATGACAATTTTATTTTGACAGTGTGAAGATATGACAATTTTATTTTGACAGTGGGAAGATATGACCCAATTTTATTTTGACAGTGGGATGGTATGACAAATCATTTTATTTTGACAGAGGGAAGCTATGACAAATCATTTTATTTTGACAGTGGGATGGTATGACAAATCATTTTATTTTGACAGAGGGAAGCTATGACAAATCATTTTAGTTTGACAGTGGGAAGGTATGACAAAGCTTTTTATCTTAACATTGAGAAAATGACAAATACTCCTACTACCTTTACAATTAGAATGTTTAATACATTTTATTCAAATTGACAGTTGATACATGTGACAAAATCACAAATTATCTTGACAATGTGAATTTGTGATAACTACCACATAGTCAAGTTTTTAAACACCAGTATATTTCTTTATTATAAGCTCACACTGAGCAAAGAACATTTAATTTATATTTCAAGATTTTAAATATCCTTCCCTGGTTGCTATTAAGGGGGTTTATTTATCCCAAAGAACACTTAATTTATATTTCAAGATTTTAAATATCCTTCCCTGGTTGCTATTAAGGGGGTTTATTTATCCCAAAGAACACTTAATTTATATTTCAAGATTTTAAATATCCTTCCCTGGTTGCTATTAAGGGGGTTTATTTATCCCAAAGAACACTTAATTTATATTTCAAGATTTTAAATATCCTTCCCTGATTGCTATAAAGGGGATTTATTTATCCCAAAGAGTCTGCACTTAAATCCCCTACTTACCTTAACAATTAGGTAACCCATCCACAATTGGGGAACACAAGTTTCTCTGCTACGGATACAAACCCATCCACAATTGGGGTATACAGCAAATACAATATTTAAACAATACCTTTCAATATCAATGACAATATTGAGTGACATACAGCAATAACTATACATTTCAATAACTATCTCGTGACTCTCTCTCGTTTTCAGTGAAGCTTCTAGCAGGGTATATATTCACAGAGTATGTCACAAGAGTACAACTTCACGTAGTCATAAATTTACATATTCTTCTGCTACTTTAATAGTATCCGTACATCACCGCCAGGGAAGCTGGTGTCAGTTTCATCATATACACATATATATTTACTCAAAATACAAGTGATTATATAGAAGGTGAGTTAGTGTTTTAATGCAACTAAAAATTCATAGATAAACTAAACGATAGATGGAAATAATAAACAAATGATAAACACAACCATAATCATAAAGAAATAGAATTTC